>NC_052102.1:1241394-1258325 GCF_012273895.1 Zerene cesonia | reverse complement strand
ACTGGTATTAAAGCTATCGGTCTGTAGTTTTTAATATCTTTTGGATCATCTCTTTTAAGTAATGGTTTTATGACTGACTATAGCCTTCCACAATGAATAGGCTATCTAAAACTGAAAGAATTTCTCAAAACGGACCAGTCGTTCCTGAGATTTGCGCGTTAAAACAAACAAACTAACTCTTCAGCTTTATAATATAAGTATAGTATATTTCAAAATTTCTCATAAGTATAGATTATAATTTACTAGCTGCACGGGTCGGCTCCGCACGAGTAGTTTGCCTCAATTGAAATAATAAAAACTATTCTACCTTTCAAGTAGGATCAAACTGCACATGGTGTGCAGATTTAGTTAAAATCGGTTGAGTAATTTAGGAGTCCAACGCGGACAAACAATGTGACACGGAATTTACTTCACGACACTTCCGAATTTTATTACCCAACCATATCTCTTAAAAACTGAATATGTCACTGGAAAATTGTAAACACCGTTATTTTGCAATTTGTCGAAAAATGGTGATCACACTGCTTAAAATTAAATGCATTATTTTTCGGTAAATAATAATCTATAGCAATGTAACCGTTAAACTGTGAAATAGACTTCAAATTAGTTAGGTTCGGTTTATTCAAAAAATATGGAAAGCACGACGGACGTTTTGGAAAAGTTAAATCTTGGCATAATATATAACTGTCATATATTCGCATTATAGTCTAACGAAAAATAATGCCTTAAAAAGCACATGGTGTCTTACGGCGCCAAAAACGAAGATTCAATACCATACAGTCTATTTTCTTGTAAATCTGTGAATCTGTCTACTACGTAAGTAATTGTAGGTGGGAGTGTTATTATAAGCCCAAACTCAAACCACAGATGACATAATACTTTACTAGTAAGCTAAACAAACATTTATTCAATTAGACTTATTGTGGGAGTCGAGCATGCTTCGGCACGAATTGGGCCAGCTCGCACCGGGGAAGTACCACACCCCCACAGAAAACCGGCGTGAAATAGTGGCATGCCACTGTGTTTCGTACGGTGAGTGGGGGAGCCGGAGGCCCGTTTTCCTTTTCCTCACCCGTCCTAGTCCATTCCTTCTTTCCAGTCGTTAATCCTTTCCTTTTCCCTTACCCCATAAAAGCGGGCAGCGCATTCGCAGAGGTACTACCTTTGCGAATGTTTATGGGCGGTGGTGATCGCTTACCATCTCAGCTGCCGAACCACCAGCTCAGCTGCCCGCTATGACATAAAAAAAAGACTTCTTATAGAAGCACTTTTGTATCGTCATAACAGTTTTAACATTTACCACCGGTTCGGATAAGTTTCTATAAAAAAAACCTTTTCAATCTACTGTGATGCAGGTATTTTGCTGTCACGGTGGTATCCCCCCACCCTGGGTGTGTCCGCTCATATCAGCCATAGACAAGGTGCCGGTGCCGCTGCCGAAGCCGGCGGAACAGAGCTCTATAGCCTGGGAATTACTGTGGAACGATCCTATAAGGTTTTGTGATTTGCTAGTCTTCCTTTAGTACTCTTTTCAACTCTCTTCTATTTTTATATTATTATCTGTATTAAATTGTGATTTTGCTTCTTAAAAACACAAAACACACAATAAATAAAACAAACTTTGGTAGTCATTTGCTTGTGTTGACAGTATTTACATTGTCAAATTCTGTACATAGAAGATATTTAGAATGTTTTTTGTGAGGAGTTTAATATGATTTAATAATTCGATACTAAAATGCAATTTAAAAAAAATTGTATGTCTGTATCTCGAATGAGAATCACGCAAAAAGTGCTCAACGGATTTTGATGAAACTTGGTATGATTATAGCACCTACTCCAAGAAAGGATCTTATTTTTACTTTTCATCCCGGAAATCGATACGGTGTCTGAAGGGGGAGGGGTGAAAGTTAATCAAAGTATTAATTATTGACAATCGCGAACGAAGTCGCGGGTACAGCTAGTATATTTATATTCGTACAGGAATTCAAAGATAACAGCGTCTCAAGCGCTGGAGCTGGCCGCGAACGAAGGCTTCGCGGCGAACAGCCGGCGCGGCACAGCGCACGTGTTCTCGAGCGGCGCGCTGCAGCGCTTCCTGCTCGCTAACCAGCTGTCGCACGTGCTGCGCGCGCACGAGCTGCACCAGAACGGGTTTATGGTAAGCCATTACCCTTTTTTATTTATTATATTTGGGACGTTTTGAATGATTTTTTTAATTTATTAAAAACTAGCTCCGCCCCGCGGTTTCACCCGCGCAAGTCCGTATCCCGTAGGAATATTGGGATAAAAAGTTGCCTATGTGTTATTCCAGTTGTCCAGCTATCTACTTACCCAATTTCATTGCAATTGGTTCAGTAGTTTTTGTGTGAAAGAGCAACAAACACACACACATCCTTACAAACTTTCGCATTTATCTACTTCTTCTATTTGTTAATGGCTTTGATAATCATAAACAAATATGACAGTGTCAATTCAACGGGCGGCTAGTATCGGTGTTCTCATCGTCACATTACTGTGGTGGGACCAACGACTCCGGCGTGGTGCTACTGGAGGACGGCAAGCTGCGGCTTATTCGAGTTACCAATGAATTATGAATAAATTATTATCCTGGAACCGTTTTTTTATTTAATTAAACGTTGTTTTTGATGCCATGTCTTCGTTATTGTTATAACTGATTGAACTTAGTATTTCTTAGGTAAAGTATTATGTTATCTGTGGTTGTAATAACATAAATATATTGTGTTAATAATTCACTCAAAGTGTAAATGTGGTCGGTACAGTACCACACCATTAATTTTAACGTAAATGACATTCTAGTTCGAAAGGATAATGCTTATTCCTTCGGTAACAAATGCTTAAAATAAATAAAATTTGATATACACTAAGATGGATATCGATGTTCTGTCTTATCATCTTTAGTAATTAACGTATCTCCTGTATTTCGTGAGATAGACGAGTGATAAATATATGTGATGTTTTTTCAAAAATATAAGTAATAAAACTTCAAAACTATTTTCAAATTGTTTTATTGTATTAGAAAACTCTTAATTACATATCTGGGATGCTGGGTCTGCGATGTAAAATGATTATGTCTAGGAGATACCATGACAAAAAATACATGTTTTATAATATTGTCACAGCATTTGCTGTGACAAATAAATACGAATAACAAAAAAAAAAAATCATCTATTTCTTTTATCGTCACAGAGAAAAAAAACTTAATGACATGTTATATTTTTCATACAATGCATTTATGCCTAGCGGCCATTATTGTTCTACAAAAGGGCGCGAATCTTCGGTTTATAATCTGTCATGGTATGAAACATGTATAACAGTGTGGAAACGGAATAACTTACACATAAATTAAATACGAATGTCCAATTACAATACTACGCATTTTTTATTTCACAAAAATACTTATCACCGCTTTACAACATTGTTTAAAATTCTATCGATTATCTAAGAAAGGTGATAAGATTTTTGTGAAATTCCTAAACGTCAGTTTGCTTATTTGAATACTCTGTAATGGAAAAGTATTTTTAAAAATATTTCACATTTAAAATCATTATTATACTTATTCCAATATGTCATGGGGCCATTTGAAACATTATCATTAAACCAGAATTTCAATCGTAAATAAAAATTTGTATTTTTTCATAGAATATCGATCTTTACTGTGTTTTATTTAATATCAAATGTACAGATACTCTAATGATACAGAGATCATTAAGCATATTCCAATAAGCAATCCGACATTCACATGACTTACAACCCGAGTTCCTACAGGTTGAAACATTTGTTCCAAAGATATTTACATTATTAAATTATCTTACGTTAACAGTATCTAGTTGGAACCGATATTCAATGATTCCTATTTTACAAATAAGGGACCGGCCATATTTGACATTTCATTCCACGCAAACAACATTTCTACCGACGCGATCTGTTAGTCACTCATTTAATTATATTTATAAATGCTGAGATGTAATAAAAATAATACAATAAAAGGACATATTAATGAAATAAAAGGGCTTGAACCTTAACATAAGACTAGTCCTAGCAATTGTTGGAAAAAAAAAATTATCGTGCTCTTTACATATTGCTGTCTCAAGAACATGCATTAATAGTAAAGCAGTTATATGTCTGTCACAAAACAGATAAGACGTAAGAAAGGTATAGTTCCTGATTTGTGTTAAAACATGTCCTCGCTTTTCTCCCTCTATATGCTTGAGCATATAAGTTACAAGCGATTTATAATTGAAATAATTTTCTATCAGTTTTTTTTAATAATAAAACGGGCATGAGCTGGTGGTTCGCCTGATGGTTAGCGGATCACCACCGCTCATGAACATTCGAGAAATAAGCAATGGATTGACGATGGGACTGCAAAAAAGTATACTTTATTATATTTCTATATTTTGCGGCTTTGGTTTATGTTATATTTATTGTCAACATACAGGTTGACATGTTATGGCTGTTTCAAACATGAGCGAAGCTCTTGAAACGCCCACAAGGTCCTTCTAACCTCTTATTCGTTGTTATGAATGTTTGATAATCAAATTATATGCAGCTGGTACAAATTATTACTTTAAAACTTCACTGTACATTTATTTAAATATTAAAATGTTTACCATACTACAATAAAACCTTAGAAAAAACATCGCTTTTTCACTATATTTTATAATGTAGGTATATAGGTATGGATATCTTGTAAATTATTTAATATAGCATGAAATAGAATTTCATTTTGAAATTTTCGTCCTCATTATTGTATTACAATTTATTATCTCACAAATACAATTATATCTGCATATATGAAACAATTACGCTTGTAAAACTAATAATTATGGGATTTTCCGCTCAAAATGTGCTTCGGATAGAAAATTTTATGTAAGTTATAATTGTGCGACGATGTATGAACCACTTCAAGGATAAGTTAATCAAATAAGTCAAGTAAGAACCAATGACATTTGTTTCTTTTTTTTGTTAAATTTTCAATGAGTCCTTCCAGAACTTACAACAATTTTGAATAAATAATCGAAGGCAATTCTCGTGGATTGAATTTAAATAATAGAGCAATCAGAACATCTTTTCCTGTTTTCTATATTATCGTCATCATTATTAATTTTCCTGATCCTTCTGTAGTATTAATATTGAATAGCATTTTTATAGAGCATGTAAGTTGGCTAATTAATTCGCTGAATAACTGTGGCAACGGTTTCATCCCGATTCAAATCAACAAGTCCACAGCCTATCGCACCAGTCCTTGTAATATATCTATTGCATGTTTGAGTCAGATCATGTGTACAAGCTGTAATCTCATCCATGTTTTTATGGCTTAACCCACATTCCGTCTTACTGTCAACATTTCATGGCCGATATGTTCCTACAGCAACAATTTGCCTTGTATTATTTCTAGAGCCGCCTTCTTCCTGAGATAGGGCATGTTCGCCTGCGTGAAGGTATAGGGCGCATCCCGACACGTGAACTCGGCGAACGTGCACGCGAACATGCCGCAATCGCTGCCGTTCATTTGTTGCGGGATATCCTGGAAATTATTAGATGATATTTAATGTTAACATGAATTAATGGTCACTTGGAACTTCACTTGTATAGAATTTATCAAAATCCATGCCTATTGGATGCCGACATTACAGTGCCTATCTGCATGGCAAATTTCAGCAAATCGGGACAGTAGTTTGGGCTCTACTTTGGCAGACTGGTGAGTTGGGTGAGTGAGTATGGTAGTTGCACCATAAACTATGCATTAAGAGTTAACTAAACAATCATGAATCTATTATAATGCAGTACCAACAACAACATACATAAATACAGACCAAATCCGCTATCTAAATAATGCCAACCTTCAAGTTTTCAGTCTTCCAGCCAGCGTCATCAAACGGCTGTCCCTTCTTATCTTGATGCTCATCCTTCAAATACTTGAGTAGCGCATCCAGAGCCGCCTGGTTCCTGCCACCCATACTGTCCAGGTATGAGATCTTCTTCTTCCGGAAGTCTATGAGACTCATGCACCAGTGGACGCCCAGGTGGATCGGTGCAACCATGATGTCGTGAGCGAATATGTCCACCTGGAAATTATTACAATACATATTGTAATAATGTTGATTTTATGTTATGGTTCAAGCACCTATCAGTAACAGGGCCAAAATCACAGTATTGTAAAATAAACGAAAACATGAACTAAATGGTTATAAAAATACATGTAATGGTAATAAATATATAAATATGTGCATTTATTTGTGTAATGCAAATTATTCTAAAATCTATTATACACATTGTTTTTCTTAATACACACTCTCTCTGCTAGCTATAAATATTCGAAATAAAGTAGACAGTGTTTATTATTATATTCAATGTATAATTTATACAGAAACTAGCATGGATGGTTACTTTCGAGGTATTATAAAACTTGCTTTTGGCTAACATATAATTAAACAAATTCTTGCATGAATCAGGAATTTTCTGCTTTAATTATCATCAGTTTTTAATTTGAGAAAATATGTTATTCATGGAGTGGAGAAAATATGTTATTCATGTGTGAGGGCATGGAAAATCATTACAAGTTTTGAATCATTTGATTGTATACCTTCCTTGTCCACCGCCTCAACCCTGGCTGTCCAGACTGCATTAGCTTAGGATAAAAGAACGTATTCGTCGCATAAACCTTCGGCAGGTCTTTCCGTTCCTCACACCTCTGCATCAGCAGGTTCATGTAGAAATTTATCACCTCGTCATTCAGCCAGTTGAGGTCGTGCAGTGTTTGGAGATCTCGTCTGTAATGATTGTGCACATGGTTGACTTGAAGTCCGAAACTGATTCAATTGTTGGATAAACAGGGTCTTCAGTTTGAAACAGTCATATGCTTAAAAAGGAGTCATAAAACGGAACCAATAAAGTTCCATATTGTTTAAACTAACTTCCGCCTATAGTTACTTTGGGGTAACACTAACTCACAGTGCATGTTGCGGAAGCTCTCAAAAGAAGTCTAATTTTATAAAATTCTTCATTGGTGTTCTACTCTTAGAGATAACTGTAAGATATTACTGTATTCCATTATACAAATATACACCTCTCTTACTACACAAACCTTATTTTTTCCTTTGGATAGAATGTTTAGTGATGCAACGTTGGAATATATAGGTTCCATAGGATATTTAAATTTTTTTGATATAAAAATATAATATAATAGACATAAGCCAATGTCAACTTCAGTCTTCACTATGAACTAACAATTACATTAATCTTTGAAACATCAATTGAATAAATTTAGTACTAGAATGAAACCTAACAATTTTAAGATACTAGTTCTATTGAGTCCTGAATGTTATTATGCTTCCATTTCTGCCAATCATTGCTTATCATTCCTTGTATAAACTAAATTGCTATTGAAGGCACATATAACAATTAACACTTCTAGTTTATGTGGGAAATTAATGAAAGCTTACCTTGTTATCCTTAAATTGAACTTTTCAATAAACACTTGTCCCGGCGGCCCTGGGCCCAATGCTTTATTAACAAGCTTCTCTTGTTCAGCCGTTAGAGGAGGTAACTCTACAGTCGGCTGCTCTTCTTCTATTAAACTCTCAGCTAACACTAAATCATACTTCAACTTAGTCCTTAATCTTGCTAAACTCTGTTCATGGTTCACTTTCGATATTATATCTGACTCTCGTCTCACATCTTTTAACTTCTCTTGGTTGTCTTTCTTCAATTTTCTATATTTTGCGTCTATATTTTTTAACCAATCACTAGACGTAACACTTTTATCCTTGAATGAGTCACGGAGTGTATTGACTGGTTCTATTCTTATTGATGAGACTGTAGATGTATCTGATTGGATTATATCTACTTCAGAGTCTGATGAATTTATAGATGCCACAGTTATAGGGTCATATTCTCTAGTCGCTTCATTGTCTTTACTATTCTTAAGGTCTTTTTCTAATCTTAAAATTTCATTCAGTGAACTCTTCTGAGTTTTCTTAGTTAGTCTAAATGATGCTGAATCATCTGCTAAATTAACAATATCAATAAGCTTCTTTGAAGGTATTGGTTTATCTGATGCATGATTTTTAATTAATTCCATATAATCATTCTTTGCTTGTATATTAAATAGTTTAGATATCGTTGCATCTGTGTTGCCATTAAGGTTGTAATAATTCTTAAATCGTGGATTACTGGATGATCTCTCTTTAACCCAGTTTGGTAGAGAAACATTAGGTGTTCTTTTATATGATTTTGTTATTCCCGTATTGTGTCGTAGTACACTATATGACCGTGGTGACAGGCTGGATTTCCTTTCATTGACTTTCTCGTACAGTTTGTATTTGGCACCATCGCTGCCAACAAAATCTGTGACATCATTATTTTTGGATAAGAAGAATTTGTAAGGTGCTCTCGGCGGAGGAGTGGATATCTTCTTAACAAATACAACATCATCATCATTGGCCTCATCATCTAAATTCACATATAATTTTGTTGGTATCTTTGTTTTTTCTGGTTTTGCTTCCACTAAAGTTACCTAGAAATTTACCATGTATCTTCAATTTAAAATTAAATTAAAATACATTAATATGAAGTGAATCATTCATGGGGATATGACAAAGCAACTAATATAATATCACATTATAACAATATTTTGGTACATTCAGTTTCAGTTCAGTTTAATTCAATTATTAATTTTTAATAATATGCAAATTTCAAGTTTGTGGTTAAACTTTCAAAGAGCAACATAAGATCCTCCATCCACAAAATGGTAGGCAATGTAACATTGTAAGCCAAAAGAAACATTTAGTACTAGTTAGAAAATAATCTCAGCAAGAATGACACAATATCATTTAGGTAAAGGTTAATAGCTTAGAACAATTTAGTATAAGAGTCATATAACAATGTGTACAAAATTGAAGGATGCTTATGAACAAGCTTAAATTTTACAAGTGTCTAGTATAAGTACCTCATTGTCATCATCATCGTCATCTAGAACAACAGCCCTCATCACGGGTGCAACTGGAGTGTGCACTCTTGGTTTCCTCATGGGTGTGAGAGACCCATTTTGCCGTCCAACTAATTTTATTGGCACTGTTCTAATACGATTTTCTTTATTAATACTCTCATAAGGTGTTGATGTGCTAGGATGTCCATCTTCCACTTCAATAGGGACGTATCTTATGTTTTTTAACCTCTTCTCTTCCAATAAATCTGTAAGCAAGAATCGATTACATATACGCTGATTTCGTAGTTTTCCCATAGATTATTTCGTACTATAACATACCCAATGTAAGGGGTTTACCTTTTGACGACATCACTTCAGGGAAAATAGTTTTGTTCATTTGTTTCAGTCTCTTGGGGCTTTCATCATCAGACGGATAATCATCATATTCCGACCTAAAAACAATATTGTTTAGCACACACACAACAACGTTAATTTTTATTCCTATATATATTACGCACTTCCAAAACTTAGCTGCCACTGATAATGGTATTTTTAACATTTTAACGCAGTTTGTTAGTGAAATTTACTGATTTTGCAACGACTTTGCCGCCATAACTAAAATAATGTTGTAAACAAGAACTGTCAAAGCCATACCTTTGTCGTTTTACGTTTAATCTGATGTCTGTATCTTTATCACCCCAGCCCAGCAAGCTACGGACGTACATCAAAAGGGTATTCATTTTTATTATATTAACTCGCCCATCCCACTGCAAATATATTATCAGATCTTAGAAAACAGTAAAACACAGACACAAGCCATACACAATGACAGCAACATGAAAATTGAAATGTTGAAATGTCTTAATCGTGACCACAGATTAAGTACTAGTTTCTCATCGCGACAATAGACATAATAGATATAGGACCTATATCTATGGTCGAATTTTTTTCAGGAATGCAGACTAATTAAATTCAAAGCAGATTAAAATAGCATAATTGATATAGATAAAAATGTCAATAAACCTAAATTCACTTAGGGCAACCTACCTGCTTATTAGGCCCACTGAATTAGAGTATTTATTACTATCTACCGTAATTGCAATATGTACATTAAGCCTACTAACCTCACAATGTTGCATTTACACAATCTCACGAATATTGTTTTTATTACCAAAGAAATATTATTATATTGTCTTCATTCATATTTTTTATTGTCTTTTTATGTATTCGATTTTTTTGCAAAAAAAAGAGAGATTTATCGCTAACATTCACGTTCTTACTTCTTGAATTTATAGGAAATAGCAATGGCGGGTAAATCAATTAATTCAATTTTGATTTTTGGAATATTTGACGCAGTGGTACAGGGTGATTATAAAATTCCATTTAATCTATTTGTATTAGGTACGTAGATAAAGGCCTAGTAGGTACCTACTTATTAAATTAAAGTTGACACATTTTTATCAGCCATTAGGTTAAATGCTCTAATTTCTAATCAAGTTAACCTATTTATGACAATTATTACTTACAAAATAATATTTAGCAAAGAGAAGAAGAAGTAAACAATATTTCAGGTTCCAATAATACGTATAAATTAAAATGCTGCAACCAGTGATGCACATTTTAAAACAAAAGAACATAATCCTAGCCAGTGGATCTCCAAGGCGAAAAGAACTTATTGAGAACATTGTAAGTACTTACAAGGTTACACATGCTTAAATGGAATTTAACCACGAAAGCTTATTGCTTTCGTGGTTAAATTTCATTTATTTAATTTTCATTTATTTTAACAAAAAACAAAACCGCTTACAAATTGTCAGAAGTAGACAAAATTAATAAAAGACGAATAAACACGGGAAGCATCGGTTTTCAAAAAAAAAAGAATCCGATTACTTATCCTTTTTGAAGTTCATCGAAAAATAAAGAAATATTACAACTAAACCTCATATTTTTTCAGGGACTAAAAGTCGGGCTTTGTCCATCGCTATTTGAAGAAAATTTGGATCCTAAAGATTTCAAATGTATGTCTGATTTCGTTGAAGAAACTGCATTGCAAAAGGTTTTAGAAGTCGAAAACAGGCTTATAAATAAGGGTACACCGGCAGATGTGCTCATTGGTGCAGATACAATGGTAACTCTAGATGGAACAATGTTCGGAAAGCCAACGTCTGAACAGGAGGCCTTTGAAATGTTATCAAGGTAATTTCTAAAAACATACAGATATAGATAAATCAGTTTATTATACATCTTAGTGGTTGATCCTCATTGCAAGTTTCTCACAGTCGACTAGTGTTTATTTTATTTGTAGTCTTTATTATTTATACAGTACATAAGAGCTTGTCTCTTCTAGAGTAGTGACCAATGAATTAATTTTAGGAATTTATTATTTTACCAAATCCTCCTTGTACAATATTTCTTGTTGATTCCTCGAGTAATCATCATTACTGAATGGATACAGCTGATATTTGATTACTATTAGCTATTGTGGACTAAAGATTACCTTTATATCTTAGAATAATATTAAAAAAAAACCTGTTAAATATAAATTACCCCTTTAAACCTTTGTTACTTATTACTATTGAAATCAGTGTCAAGCAAGTCAGATTTAATCAATAATTTAAGTTTTAATATCTATGTGAAAGATTTAAGAGATTATTTTTATATTTCAGGCTCTCTGGCAGAGGTCACACAGTTTATACTGGCGTAGTGGTCAAAGCTTCAGACAGAGTTGTAAAATTCACTGAAAAAACTGATGTTTTTTTCGGCAAGTTGGATGAAGAGCAGATCAGGGGATATATTGCTACAGGCGAGCCAATGTGAGAACTGTAATCGAACATCCGTATGAAATATTATATAATAACATTTTTTTTAACATATTTCATACCACTATATAAATAACATTAACAAAATGTCAGTGTAACAACAAACCCTCATCCATTTACATTGACAATAGTTAACTTTTAAAGTAGGCAGGTCCTGGATGCAATTTCCTAGAAAGAAATATACATACCTATATAACACAGTAAAACATGTGATAAGGAATATGGGACCTCATTTCACTATTATGCATTTAAAAAAAAATTGTTTATGATATGCACATAACTTATGTGACAGATATATATTTATATTCTTATAAAAAACTTAATTTAAGTAAATAGTTTTTATAATCATTCTATATAGCTAATTATTTCTTTAATCTAATTTTTAGTTTTAATGCATTCAAATTTCAATGATTTTCTTTTCAGGGATAAAGCTGGTGGCTACGGCATTCAGGGAGTAGGCGGTACTTTTGTGGAGAGGGTGGAAGGAGACTATTTCACTGTAGTGGGCTTGCCTTTGTATAGAATGTGTAAGGTTCTGTATGATATGTATAAAGGCAAATGATTATTTTTAAAACATAACAAAATGGGGGTAATTTATTATGAGGACAAACCTCTTTGGTATTTTTATTTAAATTGTGCTTGTTTTGATAAATTTTATGTTTCTTTCATTCTCTTTCATATAAAATATATTATTTACTATGTTTTCATAGGCACTTTTATATATATATATTATACTATTGAGGACAAACCTCTTTGGTATTTTTATTTAAATTGTGCTTGTTTTGATAAATTTTATGTATCTTTCATTCTCTTTCATATAAAATATATTATTTACTATGTTTTCATAGGCACTTTTATATATATATATATATATATATATATATATATATATATATATATATATATATATATATATATATATATATATATATATATATATATATATATATATATATATATATTATACTATTTACATTATATAAGTTACATTAATTAGCATACATGTACAAAATAGTTTAAGAAATGAGAGTACAAAATGCAATATAGTTTTGTCTTTTGCATTATAAATATTAAATGTTGAATAGGTATATTCAAAAGACAAAATACTTTTCATAACATTCAAACGTCTTTAATTAATAATTAAAAATTTAATTAATTTTTTAATTATATTTTTTTGCAATTTTAAATAAATTGTTAATACTCAATGCTTAAGTAAACATTGAAATAATTATGTGCATTGTATAATTAATTTATAATATAATAAGAAATGTACTATAAATGTATATTGTACTTATTGTATAATATTGTTTACCAAATGTGAATAAAACATACATACATACATACATACAAACATACAAGTGAAGCTAATAAAAGCGTGTTAAAAATGAGGATAATTAGATTACGGGTGCTTAGAATGAATAAATTATGAGTATAATGTGGCATATTAAAAATTCTGCGAACGTGTTTTATCTTTTTTTAATAAAAGAGCTCTTTTTAATTAATCCCTTGTAATTTATTGGAAAGCAGTTAATTTTAAGTGCACTTCATATTACAAATTGGCAAATTTACTTATACTTAAATCTAAAAAAACAAAATACAATATACGAATTTGTTCTAATATTATTCTCACGTCGTTTGTCCGCGATGGGCTACGAAACTACTCAACGTTTTTTTAGTAAAATTTTCCTACCTTGTGCAGTTTTATCCAACTTAAAAGATAGGATATATATAAATTGCGTGTAACGTTGTTTGCCCGCGATGGGGTCCTAAAATACTCAAATTTTTACACCATGTGCAGTTTGATCCAACTTAAAAGATTATTTAAGACAGTTACATTATTTTAATTACGATAAATGACAACCCAGGCGGAGCCGGGGCGTGCAACTAGTTAACATATAAAAAGTAAACACGATTTCGTTGCAATTAAGCGCAGTGCATAATTGCATTGTGACTCAGGCCATTGTTCAGATGACTAGATTGAGCTTCACGAGACCTGTGTTAATAAGGTCACGATTCTTACCATGATTTATTAGGATGCTTCTAGAAAATACTAATTTTATTATTTACTGCGCAGTATGTTACAAAAAATGATCAAAAATAATTGCAATAGAAAAATTAATAAATTAATTATTATAATTGGTCGATCTTATATGATTCTCATACTATATAATAGGCACAGTCAAATTGACTTTTGAGGTTCTTTGCAGCAAGTAAATTCAGTAATCACACTTATATTATAAATGTCAAAGTTTGTTTGTTTGGATGTTTATTCGTCAATCACGCCGAAACGGCGTATATACGTATATCATAAAGTCCTCCGTTGCGCCTGTCTATCAATTAATTTAATAAAATATACGTACAGAAAAGTTTACAAATTCGAATACCGCATAATAGTATGGATAACATGCTATATCCAATCAAGATCAAATGTTAATAAAAGTTCATTTGTGGTGCTTTCTATTTAATTAAAACATAAAACAATATTGCAAACAAATTTAAAATATGAACACTACTAGAATAGTATTATGTTATCTGTGACACAGATTGAACAAAAGCAATGGTCCTAAGAACTTACTACGACATATTTTTAAACGTCGAATACCGTTAATGAAATGGAAATAATATGTTCTTCATTTACCAACATCGCCGCTTACATAACTGATGGCTTCCCCGTCATTTTCTTCATCATACTGTTAGATATTGTTTTCTACTTTCCGTGTATTGTCATGGCTTTGTTCTGGTTTCGACAAGATGTACGGTAAGTATCGTGTGCGGCTGGGAGCACGGAAGATTGCACGTTCTAGTGATGTGACTTGTGTTCAGTGGTATTGATTATCGATATCGATGGTGATATTCCGCTGCTGCGGCATATTATACGTTTCGACACCCAATATCAATATTGAATTAGACTTCTTTTAGAGCTTTTATTTTTTTGTTATATAGCATATTAGCACCTAGAGGTCAGGCTTTTTAAAACTTGTGTTAACTGTGGCAAAAAAGGCAAAAACGTGCTTCGCTTAAAAAAGCTACTGTCAAAAATTTATTTATACTTACATTATAATATATCAATGTGAATGTGAATTGGCGCTGCTGGCTATTATAATTAATATATATATATATATATATATATATATCTACACATAAATTCATTTAAACTAACAGCGGATTTAAAATAATGCAATATTTTCGATTTTAATAATCGTAAAGTTCTGATTTTATGTTATTTATTACAAAAGGACCAATCAAGTTTGTTTTACTACATAAATATTACTGTGTACCTTAAATATGTCTTCATTATTTCAATAAAATATAAATCTTATTTTTGTATTTTTAATACCATCTTATAGCAAATTATATCATAAAAACTGAGATAAACAAAATAATAATAAAGGTTATCGATAAATAAAAAAGTATGAAGTCCACCACTAACGCTATTATTTTTTTCCGAATAGCATGTGAGAGTGGGCTGATGCCACTTGTGAAATTAAAAAAAAAGTATTGTTGTCTGTGGGAACTAGTCAACTAGATTTACCACCTGTGCTGCATTAATTTCGCGTAAAGCAATATGATGCTGTTGGAATACATATGGAATTATGTGTTCCATTGCAAAGAGTTAAGAATGTATATTGTGTGCATTAGCATCAAAAACAATTAGGTTTTTTTTATTTAAAATTAGAACAAATCATTTTCTTTTATACATAGAACACGAATCATGAGCATTTTAAATCTATAGATGTAACCTTTAACTTGAATTATTTCAAGACATAATTGCTAATATAATCTTCTAAATATTTAAATACAGTTATTTTAATTTCAATCAATAGAACAAGTAAACAAGTTATTACGTTGTAGGTGTTTGGTTCCCTAATCTGATTGGTGAGATTTAATTAAAGCAAAATTAAAACTCATTATTTTGTAGTATACTTAATAATTATTATTTATTATTACGTTTCGCAATTAGTCAAGAAACGATCGAAAAAATTATTAATGCCACTTATAAATAATTACATAACAATAATAATATACAATAAAGAAACAGTTTCAAGAAGGCGAAATAATCCACTCTCATTAAAAAAACTCATGTATGCTTAGCTTCGATTGTCAAAAAAATGTTCTAGACAATAAGGAAGGCACTTCCGAATGGCAAAAAAAAACTAACTCCATAGTAAGATGTGGGTGTGGGAACTGCGAACAGATGCGAACCGCCGGATCCACTGCATCTGGCTCTGATCCCAGAGCGAGGAACATTAATTTAAATTACATAATATGTAATATATTTGTAAAATACTTTCGTATTTCAGTTTCTGCCTGTTATCTATGTCCCTTACATTTACTTTTTTTTTAATTCTTTTAAGAAAGTATAATGTTTCATTAAAAAAGTTTTCATGTTTTAAGGTTATTATTATTATTATTTATTATTTAACACTTTATTGTACTGGTCTACAAATAAACCTTAAATATAAAAACTTAAAACTAGACCAGCACAGAAGGCGACCTTATCACTAAAGAGTGATCTCTTCCAGGCAACCCACTGTGTATAGAAATAGTAAAAAGCAGGAGGTAGGGTATTAAGTACATAAATATTTTAACTTAGAATACATATCACATATACATATAAATATACCTTTAAATGATACTTACAATAAATAATAATACTATATTAAATGATACTTGCAAAAAAAAAGGTTCATGAGTTAACACTTTTAGAATTATGACGCAAATGTTGTTTGTCGAATTCAAACGCCAAATATTAAACAGTTTGTCTGTTAATAATAATAATGTACCGTGGTCAATGTTTTGTGATCTCTTGCAATTTATGCATGGTTGCGCTTCAGTCTTCAAAGCACTTGTTACAGATACTGGCAATATAATTGCCACACTATTTAACAATAAACTGAACCGCCTTCAAATTCTCAGAAATTGGCCAAATTTAAATGGGACTACATGGCAAATACCAGCTTTACATTAAAAAAAAAAATCGTGAAAATCGTTTACCCCCCTAAAATGTTGTATGTAAAATGGGGTAACAAACACGAAAATATACAGTCGTATTGACAACCTCCTCTTAATTTTTATGTTGGTTGAAAATAATAATAATAATAATAATAAGCCCGCAGGGCACCTTGTGGCGAGGTGACGGGGAGTAGCGCCCCCGCGGTCCT
>NC_052102.1:1199544-1240394 GCF_012273895.1 Zerene cesonia | reverse complement strand
ACTTTCAGCGCCACCAAGCCCTACGATGATTCTGAAATTAATAGGTGATACCGATATTTACATCTAAAATTTTGTTTGATATTGATAAAATGGGACCAAATGACAAAAAAAATCTATAAAACATAAAAAGAATTACGACAATCGGTTGAAGACCCAGGCAACGGACAATTAAGAAACAAAAAAAAAATAATAAGTCGAATTTAGAACGAAGCATAGTTCACGGGATGTCGGTTGTAAATAAAGTGATTTTTTTAATTCAATGATATAGACCACAACAGAAACCTCGGGCACTACTTGCATATTGGTAAATTATACAAAGGTACCTACAAATGTCGCGCACTGTACAATGAACGCAGCTAATGAGCGCTGAGTTTACGTTAAACTGCATGCACATGGTGATCTTGACATTGCAGGAACCGGATGTGAAGGGTTACAGTTTCACGGAACCAATGCTGTTCTTAGTTTAGTTACATTGAAGCTAGTCGGCAATAGGCTAGTTAATAGCTACGCTAGTCGTTAGGCCAGTGGTTGGGATTAGTATGTAAACATGCATCTAGCTATTATGCATGTCGTGGTCATATCACAGAATTGTATATATGAAATGCTTAACAAATTACAGTTTCTTAAAGCAGTCACACATACAAAAGTCCGTCAGTGTAGTTGTAGTGTACCGTATAAACAATGCGGATTCAACTACTTGTACTTATTGAAGTGAAACTTCTTTAGAATCGTTGTGAATTTAAACCTGATGCAATGGAAAAAACAGGTAAGAGACACAAATACAAAAATGTGTAGAATGAAGCCAGCAATAAATGAGACAGAAATATACATACTATTTTATATTTTATATATACCTATCTCATTCTTTTGTCGATTTACTGAAGTTTCACTTTTATCGTGTGTGAATCGCACATACACCTTTTTTATTCTGTGATTCAACATCGACTGCACATAATAAAGAACTTCGCCTTCTTCGTTGTCTTCTTTCTTTTCACTGAATTTCAGTAGTATTAGAAGAAAATTAATGTTAAAATATAAAATGAAAACTGCAAACAGCCCACTGTCTTAAAAACAGCTGCTACTTTAAAGATATTTCAAACGCGGCATCAGCAAACAAACCGACGATCTAATTCTGTCCTTGCTACTTTGTTTGTAGTCGAGTAACTTCTGTAAAAACATTATCCCCTTGTATCGAAGGTGCGCAATCCAGGCCACAAAATATGCCCGATTCCTATTCTGGATTATTTGTGAATGAATATGTCTACGTGTTTAAAATTTGAATATGTTTTGTGATAAAAAATATAATAAATTTTTAACTTAACTTTGATACTGAATACGTACTTATAGTAAGTTTATCAAATCAATAAATTGGTTATCACACTTGAATTGAATATTATAAATGTGAACGTTTGTTTGTTTGGATGTTTGTCCGTCAATCACGTTGAAACAACTAAACAGATTTTGATGAAATTTGGTATACAGACAAGGTATGAGGTGATTTGGGTGATAGCATACTTTTTATCCCAATTATATGCTCCTCTGGGATAAAACATGAATCTTGATAGCCGGGATGAGCGTCTAGTAGTTAATATACCTTAAAGTCTCATTGACTAAATAATATTATTAAAATTTAAATGGGCTAAGTGGGAGTTAAACTCGCATACTGTGAGTTCCGTATAAGTGGTTATATATTTTGATCGCGTTGACCTTGAAGAATGGAACTCTTAAATCAAATTTTCAAATTTGTAAGTTTAAAGTAATAGTCCTTTAATTTTATCAATTCAAAGCAGATATATAATTCAAAATCGATTTAAGAAATCATGGTTAATGAAATACAAATTACACGAAATATGTAGGAGGGTGTTGCGATAATATGAAATGATAATAAGTACTATTGGGCCCTTGGTAGTTGGTTATAATAGGCCCTTATAAGGTAAGCTGGCCAAACCTAACGCCTACCACGCTAACAAGTGTAGGCTGTTCTTTAAATAAAATTAAGCCAATATTTATGTCGTAAAATGTTTTTATATTTTAGTATCATTAATATCATTTATGATTTTTATTTTTTGTCGATATAGCGGCAGCAGAAATATATGATCTCTGACAATTTCAATTGTTTCATTAAATCTATCCTGATCACAGACAGACGGGCGGTTAGACAGACAGACGAACAGCCAAGTTGTGGTAATAGGATAATATTTTGCCTTTAGAATACGGAGACTTAAAAACGATAGGATGATATGAAAATACATAAAATTGATACGAATAATATAAATCTTCGTATCCACTTTATACCCTTGGCTCCTGCACGATATTCGATTCCTGCAACTTCATACTATATTACCACAATATAAGCATGTTTTTACAATGTAACCATTCACAAATTACATTGGGCCAAGCCTGTCATGTCGTAATGTTTATCACCTTTCAATCACCCGTGGGCGCCGCCCACAGCACCCCACGTGGCTGTAATATAGCCTTTGTATAGAAATAAACCCAAATATGAGAGCTATTAGCACTGAATTATTGTTTCTTTGTCGATGTTTTTTTATTTTGAATAAAATTCAATTAAAAGCTATACATAACAATGGGCAAAAAAGGATTTAAGTGTATATATATTACATATATTTGTAATTTTATTAATGCGTCCTTGTTTGTTGAAATTCTTGCATTTATGGGGATAAAAAGGATTCTTTTTAATATTAATGTAGAGTTTTTAGAATAATAAGCTGCTGTTAATCTATTCCACATTCAGTTTCTAATTGCAAAAACAATATTTTCGCGCGTTTTTATTCTGAAGAAGTTTGAATTTTGAAATATTTTTCGAACATTATCATCTATTCTATGTATGTAACTATGTGTGTGTGTGGTTTCACGGAAAAAGGGTCAAGAACTTTTTAATATTGCTTTTATTAAAAATGTTTATTTTTAAGACTTCAAGTTGGATATTCGTGAAGCTTAAATCACGCAACAGCTGTTATTAATTTTATAATAATATTACCAGTAATGAAATTGATTGAGTTAATAAATTAAGTAAGCGAAGGGATGTGAAGGCCGCAAGTCGGGGGCGGGTAAGGGCAGACACCAAATAAGGTTTATCGAAATAAAATATTGCGACATTGTATTTTTAAATTGACTATAATCGAAAAATGGTCATGGCTAACATAGTGAATGGTTTCTCTTGACAAGAAATTGATATGAAATCGTTTAATTAATGTCTTTTCTTATGATCAAAGTATGAAGTTATATAAATGCGATAAAGATGTTGCAGTTGCAAGAGGTAAAAAAGTATTGAAATTTGCACGCGAGTACAATATATTTTTAATTATTTTTCGTCTTTTCGTATGTTTGTACTATAAAAACTGCAGCATCGAATAGAAAGCGATTATAACTGAATCATTACTTAAGTTCTAAATTAGAGGCAAATATTATAATCAATAACAAAATAAAACAACGAATTCTTTAGAAATTGAGAATGCTGTTTAAATGCAGTCACTCAAATATCCACTGGTAAATTTTCATCATAAATTTTCAATAAATAGGTAAATACTAAATACAGTTTGTTATTTCCTGATTACACGAACAATTTACCTAAAACAAAATTTAAGAAAAACTGAATGATTCGTACAAATACAAGGTTAAGCGATGTTTTTATTATTAATCTTCGTCAAATTGCCGTATCTCTGCAAAAACTGAATAAAACAAAATTATATCTTCTTGTACAACGTACAAATAATAAAATGACATGTTTCGTAGCAAAAAAACAAGCAAATTGTTGGCTTATTATTCGAAATTTTCAAATTAGTGGCATGACGTAACTGTTTTTGTTATATCTATAGCTTCTATTATTATAACATGACTGTGAAAACTTTCTTAGGTATTTTTCTTTTTAGAAATCAGGTAGATAAGTATATCCAAAACTAGAACTGACTGATTTGCTAGAAAATAGGTCAGAAGCTATTTATTTTGTACACACATGATTATGCAAACAATACAAAGGCAGGACTGTCGCAGGTCCATTTTGTTTTGGAGTCCCATAAAACTGACAAGAATACAAGACCAAAACTTCTAATGGGATTTTTAAAAATATTTCATTGCAAATTGTTGTTTATATAATAGGTAAATTAATTGACGGATCTAGTTGTAACCCGCGGCGTCACTCACGTGGTACCCGGGTAAAAAGTAGCCTATGCGCTAATCATCTATCTCTATACAAATTTCGTATAAATACGATAAGCCAGTTTCGCGTGAAAGAGTTACAAACATCCACAAATCTATCCTTCCATCATACTTATCTACAAACCTTTATAATATACTAGCATTTCGCCCGCGGCTTTGCCCGCGTAGTTGCAGGAAAGATAAACCTGGTGTGTACAGGCAAAGTTCTAGTTCCCGTTAGATTTCCGGGATAAAAACTATCCTATGTCCTTTCTAGTATCTCAAACTATCACTGTATCAAATTTCAACATGATCGGTTTAGCCGTTATTGAGTTATAAATAATGTAAGTAACACGACTTTCTTTTATATATATAGACTATGTATTAGGATTTTATTACGAGAACATAAATATTTTAAACATTTTTTTAACTGAAATTCCCAAAACTTATATTTTTATGATATGCATCAATTTATGACATTGATGTCACGTTAAACAGAGAAATCCACTTAATTTTTGCCCACCCGAACACTATTTCGATTTAAATCGTACCACCGCTATCATCACCTTACTCATTACGACTAATAAAACATCCAATTGTGTTTTTCTTTCCTATCACAGCAAAGAACACCCACGTCCAACTCTGAAGTAAACAAATCTGACACTTGTATCCAGTTGCATAATTAGGATTGTAGCGTTCTGAGTACACAGGTGATAAAGACGAGCGGCGGGAATAGAATCTGATACTGCTCCCACACTCTGCTTTATTGTGTCTTTGAATGAAAAAATGAAAATGAAAATGAAAAAATATTTATTGACATAAAAAAGAGTAGTTACATATTTTATATGACCCACTGACTACCGAACTAGTTGGGAACTGTGTTTCGGTAGTCGGTGGCTTCTTCCTTAAAACAATGTTACATTACAATTTATGTCGTCTAAATGGAAAAGAAAAAAATATATAAAACGAAATAAATTTGTTAATTGTTATTAGAATGGGATGTTGGCTGGGCGCGTGCGCTCCCGTGTGTGTGTGTGTGTGTGTGTGTGTGTGTGTGTGTGTGTGTGTGTGTGTGTGTGTGTGTGTGTCTGTGTGTGTGTGTAATATCTAAGTTGAGGTAGTATTGAAAGTAATGTAAGTATAATTTAATTGTATAATCTTTGTCAATATTCATGTAGTATTCTTTCAACACTATCATAATCGAAACTTTTCAACCAAGTAACAAGTTCCTGTTTAATTTGATTGTTGTTCATTTTTCTAACTTTAATTGAATGTTTGAATGAGTTGGACCTTGGTTAGTATCTGGACAAAATCCTACTAATATTTTAAATGCGAATGTTTGTAAGGATGTGTGTGTGTTTGTTGCTCTTTCACGCAAAAACTACTGAACCGATATCAATGAAATTTGGTACGTAGATAGTTGGACAACTGGAATAACATATAGGCAACTTTTTATCGCGATATTCCTACTGGATACGGAATTACGCGGGTGAAACCGCGGGGCGCAGCTAGTATACCAATAGGTTAGAATGAATGAAGATGCTATTGTTTGTATGGTGTTAATGGTTGTAGGCTTTATATTGAATTGTACTGACATACATAAAACGTTAAATGGGAACAGAAATAGGCTTCCAGAACATATGTCAGGTACGATTGAATTGTGCTGATATTTAAACATATTGAAATAAAAAGTATAACTGCTTTAAAACCTTCGTATCGTAGATGGCTCGTGATAACTCACTGTGAGGTCGCTGGAAGGCCGGAGCGTGGGATATATTGAGTTAAATTATATATTTTTTTTGTAAACAGTACGTAATTAATATTACATACATTTTGGCGTTTATAATTAGGTTGTTTTAAACAAATAATGGAAAACGCAATTTATATTCTAACATATTTGTTGCTCTTGACCTGTTTTGTGAACCGACGTCAAAAAAAGGGGAGGTTTACAATACGATTGTATATATTTTGTGTTTGTTATCTCATAACTTTTTCACGGACGAACCAATGTATACATTCAATTTTCTATTTGAAAGTTGGTGTCTGCAATGTGGTTCCATTTAAATTTGATCTAGTTCTGACAATTTGAGGGCGGTTTGAGACGCTCGTTCCAGTTTCGCTGTTGTCCAAGGCAGATACGATTCAGCAAAGTTACATTTATGGAGCTACTTCATCAAAAATATGGAAAATGGTGACATGGTCGACATCTTTATCAACCGGATCATTCGCCATTGAACCACAACGAAAACTTTCTTTTATTGAAGCCTCAATTCTCAAAAGTTGGTTAAGTCTTTCCGTAAAATACTTGTTAACTGGCACGGAATAATGTCTCTTTATTTTCCATATAATGGACATAAAATAGCTTGTGAATTGGGGTATAAGTACCTATAAAGTAAAGCATTGTTATGTGGCTTGTCAACTTTATACTAAAGTAGCACAAAGAGTTCGTGCTTTGAGTACTTTGTAACCAACTTTAAAAAAAGTTATGTAAGTGTACCTATGTTGATATTCCCAGCTTTCTCTGCTAATTGTACATGGTCTTTCAATGTTTTTTTTATTACAAAGTATATATCAAGATTTGTGAATGAATATTGAAAATAACCATAATATTCTGGGTAAACCAGTTCAAATTGAATGACACAGACACACGGACAGTTTGAAAGCTCTCTGTAGTGTAACAGTGTTCGGTGTAATGACCACCGAACACTTTAGTCAATAATACCTCAGATAACATAATACTAGAATCACTAAACATTTCTAACATCACGATGCGTAACAATCAACCATAACAAATAGTATAACATAATTATTATTTAACATTTAACATAATACATCAGTAACAGTTTAACAATTTAATAATTAGTCTAGATTCTTTTATTCGTTTATTTTAATTTGTCAGATTGAGTAATTAAGACATCCTCGCAAACTTTAGGTATAGCAGTTTTTCTCAACGTTGCATACTATTGGCCAATCCATTAAAAATCGATATAATCATGTGAATTTAGCGTCCTTGAACATGTTACATTATGCATTGGTAATAATGTAACCTAATCTCAATGATTTTTGAAGACAGTTTGTAATACCCCAAGTGGAACGGATGTTACATCTCTTCTACCTTAATATAAGCCAATTTCAATTTTATTTACCAGAACTAAGAGTTAAATTGTGATAAATTATGTAATGTCAAGTTTTTGTTGCCGCATAAACTGGATCAAAATTAGTGATAACGGTGTTTCGTAACTGGATAGTTCTTGCTATAATCGTGGAATACCGCAATGTTTAATTCTTATTACGATTGTATTTGCCGAGTTTGATGCCTTAATTTCGTTTTTATTTGTAGGTTAAGTGGAACGATTGGATATCTTTGTGCATTTTTTCTTCGCCATTGTATAGTCTGCGTCACTATGGCGCGTAAATTGCGCTTTTTGTTACACAGATAACGTGAAGTTTAATTGTCCTGTCTCTTGAGCAAAAAATGTAGGACATATTTTAGATAAAATAAGTTTCTCCCTTAATTGTTTAATTACCGTGTGTAGTTGTGACATAGACTTATTATTGATGGGATTATAAGAATCCCGTCCACAATAATATTGAATAATAGTAATTATTATCCTTTATAACAATATATGGAAAGCATTTTCTTAGCATATTTTTTTCGTAAAATGAGGTACCTATTTACTTATTACCTTATGGTCAGTGTAGAGTATAAGCGCACTATAGGATTGACATTACTCGTATAGTATAATGTTATCTATGGTTGGCACATCTTTACTCCCCATCTTATTTATTTAAATAAATGATAACAGCGCGTGTACTAGGTGCTGTGTTAATGGACAAACGTTTAGAATATTACTTATAACTTACAAAACGAAGCTTATTACAGTGACCATTTTTTTATTTTATTTTACCGAATCATTGGCTCTCCATAATAACTTGGTGACGTTTTTCTTTTTTATATTTCCATGTCGCAAAAATGTTTGCGAAGTTTTACAGCTTATTGTATCCATTTTTTGTAATAACCTAGTTTTATGTAATTTAAAATTTTGTGTTTGTTATTTTTTATGAATTTCTAATTTTACATAGAACTTGACGTACTACTTTTTACTTTCAATGAGTATTTATACGAAAATCTGATCTATAAATGGACAATCTGTGACCGATGTGTTGAAATTTCTTAGTGTTATTTTATTTTTCGTACGGAATGGTAGTAAAGCAAAGCTTTCTTCAATGCAAATAGTATCAATATATATATTATATGCTTTTGATCTATTTTATCCATTCGAGATTCCAGTTTTGAGACTTGTTTTCTTTGGAAATGGTACTGGATGTCACTATTTAATAAGACGTTAAATATATGTTAACATTTAAGACATTATTCTTCTTTGTCTCCTGTCTGTGTCCACAGTTTACTTATCTTTTTCACTCTTGGCGAGACCAGATTTCAAATCTACAGGTTTGTAAAGCCTTCATTCTAGCAATTTTTACGACTTCAATTCACCCTGACAGAATGCTCCATCTTTGGTTCGACTCCCCTCGCATGGTCGGTTCGCTATTACACGTATTTAGTATCCTAAACCACATATATCTTGCTTCAGATGGACCAATTGTATCTTCGTTTAATTGATAAGCTAGGATGTTAATTGAATGACTGATTCAGTTGGGGGCGTCCATAAAGTACGAGAGACATTTTTCAGGATTTTTTGATAAATGTGTAGTAAGTATCACTAATTACTACAAACATTCGGCAGAGAAATACCCGTAAAATAAAAGCCAAAAATGAATAGCATTATTTTTATTTAAGACGGGAGTCGGATATGGGCATCAATTAATTCGTGTCCAATGTTAATAACCTATCTTTTATGTCAATTCTTAGCGCCGCTGATGCATACATTAAGTGTACTGGTTTGGTGGGAAATTTGTTCGTTCTTAAAATATTTTGTCATATTTCAATGTTATTTATCTAGATTTAAAAAAAAATTGTGCAAATTAATCACTATCACAATCAATCACAAATAAACCAAGCGTTATTTACATTTTATACGATTAAGGTTAGGTCATCAACCATACGCCAGACCTTTCAATTTCGGTTAAATGCGGCTACACACAGACAGACAGACATGAGAAAATAATCGTATTGATTTATTTGGTTTTAAGTACTAAACTAATTGCGGATCAGCGTTTCATGATGAAATCATACTGCCCTTTTAGATTTATTAAATAGATGAACGAGAAAAATTTCTTACAACATCTATAGCAGGATATATGACACAGGATTTGCCAATATGGCCACCGTTACACTCATAACTAAATAAATATATATCTCAAAGTTACGTAATAGTCTACCACAAGTCAACAGACATACGCAAAATGGAAGACCGGTTTCAAATCTCGGATCTTGTTAGAACGTAGCGTAATATATAGACTGTTTTATTCGGAGACCTTAATTGTACACCCTCTTACTTCTACCCTCTTCATCAAAGATTTATCTGTAAAAGATGGGATTGATTGTATGATGTGAAAAGCGTTATTGCTTTTTTAAAGGAATTTATACTGATATTATAAAGCTGAAGAGTTTGTTTGTTTTTTGAACGCACTAATCTCAGGAACTGGTGGTCCGATTTGAAAAATTCTTTCAGATTTAGACAGCCAGCCCATTTATTCAGGAAGGCTATAGGCTATATATGTACTACGGGCGAAGCCTGGGCGGACCGCTAGTCAATTATAAATGTATTCGTTCTTTAGTTGCTATTTGATGTATCTTACAAATGAAAGCGAATTAATATTATTATATGAAGTATGTACACCAAGGTTTTAGACAGGAATAAAAATATATAGTCATATATTAGAACATCTGAAAACAATGAGTAACTTAAAGAACTATCAAATCCTATCATTTAATTAGAACGCTTTATGAATTCACACGCTACGGTGTAACAACATCCCCGCATCGACCTCACAAGGCCGCGCATCCGCCGCCCGAATACGGCTTCAATTACAACGTCACTGCACTTTTTACATGTTTTTATAAGTGAATTCCATAGGCCTAGCGGTAAACGCATTGACTGGAGCTGGAGGAATTCTAAATATTTTTAAGAGGCCTTGTGAATCTAGCCTTTTCTAGAAAAAACGAGAGTTTATTTATTTCATTTGTAAATATTTTCCCAGGTGGGTTAAGTGGGTCACTTGTAGCTTCATACATTGAAGGCAGGCTATAAAACTTACATTTTTGATACTGTATCACACCACTATCCAGTAAGGCAGGGCTTGGAAGGTTGATCACCTACTTGTAGGTTGTTGTGTAATATGATAGTAATTAGTATACATGTAGCCGTAAAACTGTAAACACCGTTATTTTAGAATCAAGCGAGATAGAGTGACCCGTGTTGCTTAGCCATAATGCTTTTAAACGCATTAATTTTCGGTAGAGATTATTCTATCGATTTTAAAAAAGTGAAACATGTGAAATGAGCATTCGATATTTATTTATGGGTATGGATTGTATGGTTGTATGGGTATGGGTATTTATTTTTTTATGTCACAGTCGGCAATGGTGCTGGTGGGTCGCCTGATGGTAAGCGCTACTACCGCCCATGAACATTTTAACCAGACCTTACGCTTTTATAAATGGATTGCCGACTTTAAATAAAGGGATTATGAAAGGATTGGCGAGAGGAATAAAGGAATGGACTGGGAAGGGTAAGGATAAGGATATGGGCCTCCGGCTCCCCCACTCACCGAACGAAACACAGCAGAATGCTATTTCACGCCAGTCTTCTGAGGGGATGTGGTATTTCCCCGGTGCGAGCTGACCCAATTCATGCCGAAACGTGCTCGACTACCAAATGGATATGGGTTGGATATGGGTATTTTTAAAAAATACCCAAAACTAGGAGCCCTGGTTTCGTCGCAACCTGCATATGACGGTTGTTACAGGAAGAGTAAATCTTCGGCATAATTCATAATAAATACATAACTGCAATATATTCGCATTACAGTATAAAATCTATCAGTTTTTCAAACATACACATGCTTACATATACCACGGATATACCATGAATGTAAGTACTATATGTTCGACAAACAGTAATCCTCAGTTAAAAGAACTAGAACTTAAAGTATTTATTATGTACTTTTGAACATTTAACGTAATGTTAAATACTATAACCTATGCGAATCTTAAGACTAGTTGTATTATTTATGGCAATTTCATTTAAATTCCTTGAACTTATAGACGTTTTTTGTAAGTATTTAACTACACTTTAATCCTACTAATATTATAAATGCGAAAGTTTGTTAGGATGTGCGTGTTTTTGTTGCTCTTTCACTCAAAAACTACTGAACCGATTGCAATGATATTTGGTACGTAGACAGCTGGACAACTGGAATAACATATTGGCAAATTTTTATCCCGATATTCCAACGGGATAAGGACTAACGCGGGTGAAACCCCGGGGCGCAGCTAGTATACCATAATACACTTATTTTAGTCCCAATGTGTTACTGTAATCGTGACAAATTCTTGGTACAGGATATGGAATATATTTAGACTCTATGAGTGATGTTTCCTCTCCACGGTCAAGGACTGAGCAGTTAAATAGCGGTTTGTGAGAATTATATTTTGTATTTATACGTTATATAACGGACTAGGCTTCCAATGTGGTTTTGCTCACACGTTACGTAAATACTTTGATCATATTCATAGAATACCCAGCCAGACCATGCGTACTTATGATCAGCAAGCAATCATTCGGAATTGTAACCACTGTGTGGTAAGATTTTAGTAATAATTATTAAAATCCTACTAATATAATAAATGCGAAAGTTTGTAAGGATGTGTGTGTATTTGTTGCGCAGCTAAATTAATTTGCCATACGATATTTGTCCTTTCATCTGATTTCTTATGTTAAGGTCTAGCATGCATTGAAAGAGCGACGTAAATGTTCTTCGTTATAACGGAAATCAATGAATGTGATACGATTCTATTGTTTAATTTGAGACCTACTGATTTTATTTAGATTCAAGTCAACTTAAAAAAAAACTCTGTAGCATAAGCACTGTGTACAATGAATATGACATCTTATTAGACAAGTAAAGAAATTAATTTCATTTCATTTCATTTTCCTTGTAGATTTGCGAGATAATGAAATCCCTATGGAAACACTCTGGTGTGACAGACGCGTTATGAATGTGTCTGATATTGTGACCGTGGCAAATAGCCTTAGGACGTGGTTATAATTTCCGTTTGTGACGTCCATATATGAAATTTTAACAATCTTTTTATATTATGGATTATTATTGTTATGTATCTAATTTCATAACACTTTCATATTACTTTTGTATTGTGTTTGATATATTGGAACGAATGCATGTCATTTTGTAATGAAGCCACAGACTAAATATTTCCACAGATAATTACGAAAAATGTCAAACGGAATTTTTAACCACCTCGTTATAAAAAGAACAACTTAAGCATTGAACAATAAAAATAGCCATTCCATAGCACAATGGTAGATAAATCCAAGTTAAATCATGATCTGTTCCCATGATGAATGCATTTCCCAGTGGAGAGGCGGACAATGCGAATTAGACGCGGTAACGAGTGTGGACAAGGTCGCGATGTGGTTTGGACCCATTGTTTGTATGCGCTTAGGATTAACTCAACTGTAGAAGAAATCCAGACGAGATAATGTTAGCAGTTATTGAAGAAATTTCTGTTTGGCTATGATGACGGCGCTAATAGGCGCTAAGGAAACATATAGCCAAGCGGCAGTTTAAGTAAGTGCATTTCTTATAAATACATACACAGTATTGTATAAGTGTAACATATATTTGCCAAACATATTATTTATTAATAGGTACTGGACATTGACCTGACCTATATTAATGTTCAAATAATCACCACTGCTTTATGCATTTCATGTAATTTAAACTAAAATAACTAATCTGAAACATCAAACACGTTTGCGAGATTTCGTAAACTGTTAGAAAACTAGTAGTATAAATAAGGATGTATATTGAGGTCCAAAGGATGTTACGGCGGGATACGAAGGTGAAAGGTCAAAGATATGCACATTTGCTCTATGAATAAGATGACCTTAATTTTAGGGTTGTCAATTATTATATACTAAGAGTGATAACATCGTATCATCTAGTCATACATATATTTCTTAATGTTGGTACAAAAAAATTATTGTTTAAATAAGTAAAAAAAAATATTTATCATCTCTCTCTAGGCTCATATTTACTTTCAAACTAAGGTAATTTTTTTATGAAATAGCAGGCAACTGAACTGGTGGTTCACCTGATGGTAAGCGATCACTACTGTCCATGAACATTTGCAGAGGTAGGGCCGCTGCAAATGCGCTTTCCCCCTTAAAAGCGGGTCTCAAAGGGTAAAGGATGAGTAAAGGATTGACGAAGGAAATTAAGGAATGGACTGGGAAGATGAGGAAAATAGGAGGGTTACTTATGTTTGTCTAATTACCATAATTTTCTCAACCCTAACCTGGTTAAACCTAGTTTTAAAGCCCAATTCCTTTAAATCTAGACTTACCAGTTTTGACTCTTGAATTTCTAAGCAATTTGTTTTCAAAGTGGAGAAGGCACATTTATGTATCTACTGAATAATCCCGAATAAACACAGTATCGTTTATTTTTTTGTGTGTTGAAAATAATTATTTTCACAATTAAGGCTCAATTGTGCCTGAAGTATCATTTAAAGTCTCTCATTTATCGGAAAAAAAATTAAGGTTTGTCACTATGTTTATGGGAATTCAGTGGTAGTAACAAATAATCTTATAATAAGTGACGTGATCTATTTATATTTAAAGAACCTTAAGAATATCCAGAAAAGTTCAATTTATATATAATCTACAATGCCCTGATGGTGCGCCGTAAAACTTAACTTGCTCTAAGCTGAGAAATTTTGAAAGAAATTTTTCAATGCTATAAAACTAAAAATTAAATTTGCTCTAAGCTGTCAAAATTTTATCTAAATCTTTGGTGACTAAATAAAAACGAATAATAAATGAAACAAAAATTAAAAAAGAATGAGCAAGACTATACCATAGATAATATATAATATTATATTACAGAGTATAATAGACTATCTAGTGATAATGAAGATAAATTTACCTACACTTCGCGTAATATAGCTACCATTGTTTTTATATAATGACCAGCTTATTATATTTTATCTTTATTATCAGATTGTAATTGCGTTGGTGGGTTGTTATGTTCTTTGTTAAATAAAAAAAAATATCACGTAAAAAACCATATTTTTTCTTACAACGGAATTGTTTAAAAATGGCAAAACAAATGCTGAACTATAAATTATATAATTGCTACATTGATTGCAACGCTATAACAATATTTTGGAAGACCTATTAGCTATTTAAGGTTTTTATAAAATATGATATTATTCAATTAGAAAGTGAAAATAGTACTTATAACAATCATAATATTATAAGTTAAGAATATTAAGATTAATTATGCTTAAGTTATTGAAGTGAAACTTCTTTAGAATCGTTGTGATTTCAAACCTGATGCAACGAAAAAAACGACAGGTAAGAGACACAAATACCAATGTGTAGAATGAAGCCGGCAAAGAATGAGACAGAAATGTACATACTATTTTATATATATTCCTCTCATTCTTTTGTCGATTTACTGAAGTTTCACTTCTATCGTGTGTGAATCGCACACATCTTTTTATTTTCTCTTACGTATCTTATCCGCAAATGTTCTACAAACCGCGCTTCGTTTCGACAATCTTGCCTGATATTATGTTATGTAGAACTGGTTTTAAATGCTTCTAAAGAGTAATTGTAGTCAAATTGAGTGTGCGTACCCGTAGGCGGCAGACAGCGCGGCGCGGTACCTTTGCTGTATAATTGAATGCTTGTATAATCTACAATATATATAATACTAGATAAGCCCCGCGGTTTCATCCGCGTAACTCCGTATCCCGTAGGAATATCGGGATAAAAAGTTGTCTATATGTTATTCCAATTGTCCAACTATCTACGTACCAAATTTCATTGCAATCGGTTCAGTAGATTTTGCGTGAAAGAGCAACAAACACACATACATCCTTACAGACTTTCGCATTTATAATATTAGTAGGATAGTAGGCTAGTAGGATTATAGTAGGAATCTCGTATTATAATGTTTGTTACTCCTCGGAAAGACTTGTGCGATATTTATATTTATGTATGTAATCGGTAGATCAGAGATTAGGTCAAAAAAATACAATAGTATATAATAGTAATCTAACGACAAAATAATTTGGAGGAACATTTGGTTAGTTAGCTATTAGTAATTTAGTCAGTAACTTCGTTTTACTTGCCATAACTCTTGGGTGCCTGTAGCCTTATCACACGAAAGATTGCATCCCCCTCATCATATGTATATATAAGTTTTGCTTCTAATATAAATTATATTTTACTATATGTACCCATATGTGTTTTATTTCAAAATAAATAAATTAAATTTTCTATAAATATCAAGTTAATTATCTATATAAATAAAAATGAATCGCCAAATATGTTATCATCATCTGAGGCTCTACAGTCGCGATTGGGCCTAGGCCTGGTCCAGTATTTCCTTCCAGATCTCTCGATTCCCTGCCCGGACTCTCCAGCTTTTCACACCAATCGTTTTCAGGTCCTGTTCGACGCCATCTAACCATCGGAGCTTCGGTCTTCCTCTGTGTCTACTCCAAATATGTTGCTAAGCGTTAAATTCGAGAACGGCCCGACCATTTCGGCTAATATTTTTACGATTTTATTAAGACACAAGGAAATTTCTTATCGGGAGAAAAAACTTACCACGGGTTATACCAGGGCAGACAGCAAGCCTACAATAAATGTTTTGTGGTATAGTTTCCCTTTAATTACGTTCATAAGCTACAAAATTAACCCTAAGCGATATAAATCAATCTTTTCGTATCAGATGATCGCGAATGTTTGCTAAAGTAAATTCCCACAATGCTAAAGGGTTAGTATGTTTGTCCGTGGGAGCGCCGGCCGGCTCGACCGCACGACATGCTCCAAGGGACCCGGTTCCCGACTGGTTAACTCCACTTGTAACTTAAGATTTGATTTGTTTTATTTAAAAGACGATAAGAAATGAATTTATATCTTTTATGCAAATATTATAGGTACAAATACTTAAAAAATTACTAACATTTCATTAGAGTCCATGTAGTATACTTGCTTAATGTGGTTGCTGTGTATTTTATATTCGTAATTTTACCTTTAAACTTAAACACAGAAAAAAATTCCTAGTGCATTTTTTCAAACGATTATGACTCAAGAAGAGATCTTATTCCCAAGTAATAAACAACATCCTCCCGATCTCTCTGGTGTTGTAGATGCATATGTGTGATTTTATCACTAGATGACGCGTCTGTTCTGTTGCCATTTATAAAATAAAATATACATAAATACTATAAAATTAAAAGGAACAGCTGGTTGTGTCATTGTCACTTATTTTTCGATCATAATTCTGTCGAAGAATGTTTTATGAAGTTGGCAGAGAGCTGTATATTTTCATCTGCGAATCTGTGTGTGTGTGGACAATGTTAATGTTTTACACATTTTACCAATTACATAATTAAATTACCAACCGGATAACATCGCCACTGCTCGAAACGGTGAAGGACAAAACATCTTGCGGAAACCGGCATGTCTGTGAATTAAAAAATCGACGACATGTGACATCTGCCAACCTGGACTAGGCCAGCGTAGTGAATTATGGCCTAAACTCATAGAAGGCCTGTGGCCAAGCAGTGGGAACATATATGGGCTGATGATGATGATGATGATGAACCGGGTTATATATTATTTTAGATACCAAAACAACCCCCCAATCCTTATTTGAGGACAGCAACACAGTCACTTCCTTGCGAAGTGGGTGCTTATGGGCGGCGTGTTTCGTTTTTCACCAGGCGACGCGTCTGGTCATTGCTTGCCTATACCATAAAAAAAAGTATCACATCCCAGGGCTAAGCAGAGTGTACCAAAGCGACTTACACCTGTGGGAGGCTTTGCGTAGTGTTGCCGCGTGCGAATGGATCTGTGACGATTATCAACTCGGAAGTATCGAGTATCGGACGTGGAATCGATACAGTAGCAACGCTTTTCCCAGGGGATGCTTTTAAGAGGTCAAGCCTTAACAATATGTTGTGTAACTTATTTAATTCGTTTGGTTTTTGAAATAGTTCCGAACGTTTTTTTATCATATTGTTAAAAAAATTAAATAATTTCAAAAGGACGAAAGGACAGAAATTCATTCACCAGAGAAAAAGTCTATACTAGAAACTAATATATAAACGTGAAGTGTTCGTTTGTTTACTTAACCGCGCCAATATCAGAAACTACGGTACCGATTTGGATGAAATTTTTTATATTTATAGTTTGAGGCTCGAGAAAGGACGTAGGTCACTACAGGTTTTTTTTGACTACGCGGTCAAAAGTAAGATGCCATTGATATATAATATATTTAACTAACTGTTCGCCTCGGCTTCGTCCGTGGTATATACAACCTACATATAACGGTTATGGTGGACCTAGAGATAGCGATTTCGATGCAATTGCTTTAAATGAAATCTGAGTTGAATGAATAACTATTTGAGATTGATATGATACGATGAGATTGATTATGAATTTGAGTATGAGATTGAGCATGAGTTGGCGTTTGTGGTTGAGTTTGAGTATGAGTCTGAAGGCAGATTATCGATAAAACATCTTGTCTTTTATTTACCCTTCATATGTATATTTATTCCAAAAATAGAAGAACGAATCTTAATTTATATTTATTTTGAACGCATAGCTATTGAACGTGACTCTGCCCGCAATCCGCGGATGAAGTACGCGTTTTATTACAAAAATTGGGTGACCATGAATTTGGACGTCTATATTTTTGTTAGAATGTTTGATAAGTTTCATTCGAGTTGGATAACATGTTTTTGAAGAATGATTCAGAAATATTTCATGTACGAATACGAAACACAAGTTTTTTTTTAATCATCTTCATCATCATCAGCCCTTATATGTTCCCACTGCTGGGACACAGGCCAAGTGCGGGTTGGCAGATGTCACATGTCATCGAACTTTTTTGATTCTCGGACATGCCGTTTTGTTTGTTTGCATGTTTTCCTTCGCCGTTTTAATAGTAGGTATATATTTTAAAGATTTTGGTATAAATCTGCAATTATTTTTAACTGAAGAAATAGTTCAAATTCTAACGTGTCTCTAAAAACCGAAGAAAAATATTATGTAATTAAAATTCTGTATGAAAAAAAACAATAGTTATTTTCTTATACCATAAACTGCGTTGTCTTAAATAACATCCTCGTGAATTATTTACAATATTTCCATTAAATGTATTCACAAGAATTCCAAAGCATACAGCACCCAGTCCAGGTGGCTAGATGCAATGCGCGGGCGCACCGCGATCTATTTTCAGCGCAATTAAACGCTCACACTACTGACTCAGATTTCCTTTACTATGTCTCGCGTTTCGCTATTAAAACGGTCTTTAAATATTGCTTAACTTTACCCGTATTTCACCAGTTTTGATATAAATTTGAATGCAATTTCAAAAACAAGTCTACTTGATTACATGTCACTTGGAAAGACTTTAAAAGGGACGTGAATTTTACAGCATCACAGTACAATAAATTATTTTTTTCTTAAATTTAAATAAGCTCTGTAATGGATCTTACGTCTTTCGCCATTTCTGACGTTGACATAAAAAACTGTTTCTTTTGTTTTTTAGCACTTCCGTGAGTTATCAACGCTTATCTTCGCGGTGAGTTTACAAAGACTTGTCTACGAGTTACGCAGATAATTTGAAAAAAAGTTGTAACATATGTGGATATATCGTAAGGATGATTTTTAATTTATTTTTTTATTAAATGTACGTCTGTTACAACTTGAACTCCCATAATAATCGATATTTATCAGTTTATACAAAAACATCAAAAGACAAATAAGGTACCTACCTACCAAGTACTACCGAGTGCTACTAACGGATGAAACGGTGGGCTGACAACTAAATACCCAGAAATTGTTCATGACAATATTCTTAAAAAACACTATTAGACTTACATCTCTCGATTTAGGTTATTTAAGTCATCTCACAAGAGGTTCATTAAAATTTAAGATAAATGTTTTTCTTCCTACACGGTTTACAAATAATTAATTGCATTTAGTGTTTTTGTTTACAAAATCATTTGCTTTAAGGGTCAAACCTACACACTTAAATTCAAAGATGGCGTCAGAACTACGCGCCTACGTATAACCTAACGGTAACATAGTACGTTTTTGTTAGAAATGCATGTGCTTATAGAGTGGTGTAGTCCGATTGTGAATATTTACCCAACTGTGCCCAACGAAAGGATAAATGAAGTAGAAGATTATATGGGAGTCGAACATGCTTCGGCTCGAATTGGGCCAGCTCGCAACGGGGAAATACCACACCCACACCCAAAATAATACCTTGCTGTATATTGCCGTGTTTCGTACGGTGAGTGGGGGAGCCGGAGGCCTATTTCCTTCTCCAAGCCCTTCCCAGTCCATTCCTTCTTTCAAGTCATCAATCCTTTCCTAATCCCTTATCCCGTAAAAGCGGGCAGCGCGTGCTCAGAGGCTCATAAGCCTCTGCGAATGTTCATGGGCGGTGGTGACCGCTTACCATCAGGCGAGCCACCAGCTTAGTTGCCCGCTATGACATAAAAAAAAGTGCCAGGTCATATACTATTACTACAGCGCCACCAATTCATCTCGGAAATGAAGGGTGTCGTGACCGTCGGATCAGGATAACCTTTGGAATAATATTCAAGCCATCAGTTTAAATAGCTTTCGTCATACTCAACAATTAAAATTTCGAAAGATAGCTATAAAACGCACAAAGCACTTGAGGAAGTCAACAATGAAAATTCAGCATCTTTAGTTTAACTTTTCAAAGTTGGTGGCACTACTAATAATAAGAAAGCCCACAGAATGTCCGAGATTAAGCTCCTGTAACCCACACACAAGGAAGTCTCGACAAAACAATGGAATAACGAAATAATAGCTAAGTGGAAACGTGTTTTGGAGCAAAACTTCCTCTGCTTATGCGTTTCATTTCTTCTATGAATGCAGGTGCGAAAGGTTGAGCTATTTACAAAATGTTTGTAGAATTTCTGACATTTGTTGTTAGGAAATGGGTACAACGATACCAAAGAATACGTTATATTATGTATGATTTCATAACGATATCTTACACGATGTACACGACGTGATTAACAGCAGTTACTAGGGAATCGGTTGCATATTATTATTTTTAAATTTATCCTCAGACGTCTCTGTCGGATTTTATGTTTCCTTGATAGATATATTTTCATGTTTATCTTCAGACTCAATTATTATATAGATAAAGATCTATATTATAATAATTGAGTCTAACACAACTGAATCACAGATAACATAATACTATACTCCTGAATGAAAAAGTGATATTTATGTTACAAGCGCATTTCTGCAGATTTCGTAGCAAGTAGTGTTAAAAATTCGTAATTTTGTTTTACAAGTAAACGATTATCTAATCCTTATAAATTTTTTGTCAACAGTCTATAAAATTCTATATTGTTTTTGCAAAAATATATGTGTTCTGGCAATAATCAAGTATCACCTTATTCGCAAATGTTAATATTATTGAGGTAAGTGACCTAAATTAAGGATTTTGTAAACCAAGAGTTCGTTTGAACTGCTTGATGTTTAAAGCAGAAAGTGTTCTCAAATTCCTGCCGCATATTTCAAATGAAATACCATATATACATACTCATTTTATTAAACTTTTTGGCGTATCTTTTTGCGAAAATTTTATTATTTTTAAACATTCGTGAGATAATTATTACGCTTGAAATAATTTATTTTTAAATTGTTGACTTTGAAATAGGTAATGTTGATTAGAAAAGAGGGAAAAAATATTACATAAGGAAAAATGTAACCAGAGTCTAACTCCAATGCAAGCGAATCGCAAAGAATATTAAATATAACATTTTACGAGGAATATTTGTATATCCGAGGCTATGGTCCGTGGCCTTGTCTGTAGAACTAAGTATCATGGGGAAACAATAACAAATATTTACTGTAATTTTAATTATATTTTACAATACATTTTTGCAGAAGACAAGTCAAATAAAATTATAAATAAAGTGGTTTTGAATGGACATTCACTAAGTGTTAAAAAAACCTAAGCATATTTGCTATGCCCAGATTTTCAATGGACTCCACACTGACATTAACAAATTAAATTATCTCAGTCAGAAGAACCCAACAATCAATCAATTCTCCCAAGGTTATACCTTCAAGAACTACCAACCTTATGAGACGGAAAAATTTACCCTTACCATTTAACATAAAGAGTACTCGACGAAAATTATTTCACCACTAGCGGTCCGCTCCGGCTTCGCCCGTGGTACATATAGCCTTCCTGAATAAATGGGCTATCTAACACTGAAATAATTTTTCAAATCGGACCAGTAGTTCCTGAGTTCAGTGCGTTCAAACAAACAAATTCTTCAGCTTTATAATATTAGTAAATATTAGAGAAATAGATAAATCTTCACAAGTAACATATTACATAAGTATTACGTTCTTGTTATCCCTGTTCAACCAGGATGCAACCGGGGTAAGAGCCTAGTTACATTAACATACCGTTATCTCATATAAGTGACGTCATAACGTTTACTAGGAAACAATAGCCCATCAGCCGCTCCTGGTCACGGCGCGTGGTCAGAGTAATCATCGCTACTCCACTCGATGTTATATCATGTAAGATGTAAAATGGTTTTTTAAAAACGTAATAAAAAACAGGATAGCAGAGCAAGGGCATTATATGTTAGTTTGTATTAAAATAATCAATTAAACACTTAATTTATAGTTTTAAAAACTAAAAAAAACAATCTTATGATAGAATCAACTGTATTATTAAAACCTGGAAATAGTAATCAGCCAAATAAGATAAGTTCATGAAATTATTGTATTAGTAAATATCAAAACATACCAATTATAATTGAAATATTACAAATAATTAAAATTAATAACCAGAGCTATTTGCACGCTTCGGAAAATAATGGTAGCTTCAAAAAATCTGTTAATTGTTAGAGGTCATGCTCATAATTCCTATCGAGATTTATTTATGTAAATTATTTCAAATTTATATTTACATTGTCTTGAATACGTTATATGCATCTTATCTTGCCCGCGAATTCGACCATAGCTTTTTTATAAACAGATTAAAACAAAATAAACACTAAGTTGTGACATAATACCACAGTATAGATATGGAATTAGTACGGAGATAATACAGTAAAAACTTCGCTCAGATATATTTGTTTGTTAGGCTAGCGTTACTTCAGTACTATAAAGTAAATGGAAAGCCCTCTTATCTGTGAGTATCATAGACTATATTTTATTTTATTTTCATCCCGGGATAACACAGGCGGGGCCGGAATGTGAGTCTTGTATAATATACAGCTATAACTAACTATAATATCACTATATACGCCCAAAACTTCATAGCTATCCAATATCCATATCCTAAACTAATTACATCACGTAATATCCGCATTTTTAAGGACACTTAGGTCCCCGAGCACGCGTCGCACAGCCGCATCCTTTCGGATCCCTGTTTACAGGATGCGGCGCTGCTTATGGGCAATGGGTTTGTTCTACAGGAACTCAGGATCCATCGCATAATGATATATGTGGATTGAATAGATATAGCTATGGGAAATTTAATGTATGTTTGTATGAGGTAAGGTCGTGGGTAATGAATGTCAATTTGTCCCTTGTTTATACAAATAGGATTGAGCATCACTACATAGTATAAAACAAAGTTGCTTTCCGCCATCTGTATGCTTACTTCTTTAAAATTATAGATTAAGCAATAGATTTTGACGGTGTTTTTTTAATATATAGAGTGATTCAAGAGTTAGGTTTACGTGTATATGGGTAGGTTTATGTGTAAACTTAGAAATAAAGGGCTTTACTGCGGATTTTTACGCGTGCAAAGACGCGACCATTTTGATACAACATTTGATTCACCTATCTCCTTTGTAAAGTGGATAGCGCAACGTGTTTAATTCCGATTATCAATTGATTTCTTCACATTGTTTCCTAATTATAAAAGGAATAAACTTACAGAAATAATTATTAGCACACACGATACGTTACCAAGAAGTTATCTGTCATAAAATAGCAAGATGCCTAAGATTCTACTAATTGAATATCGCTTCAAATTTTCTGAAAGGAATAATCTATAGACATTATTTGTCATAACGAAATACGTAACTTTATTACAATATAACCCAGTTCTTTCTAGCTCACCAGGCGTTTGACAGTCGTAAAATGTACCGATTAAATCTGTTTACACAACTGCGTCCGAACGTATCCATTCTTTTAATATTTGCTCTAGATATCAGATAAGGGTAGCAATTGTGGGCTTCCGAGAAGCACTTATATGCGGGTGTTAATGAGTAAGACTATAAAGTGGTGTCTGTCGGTTAATAAAGGGAGTCATAAATTGCTAATAGTTTGTTTGCGAGATGTTGTTATAAAAGTAAACTTTAAATATACTTGCATCTCAGAATGTTCTCACTTTTGGAAAAATCAGAAATTTGTGCAAATTTTTTACTCTATCAAATATAATTAAATAGTTAAATATCTGGAAAAATTATATTATTACGTTACTATTTAAGACTGTATCACATTAAGATATATTTCCGAATAGATGGGAAAACATAGGCGGAGTTGTTACGTGTTTTTGAATCTCAATCATTTATATAAAAACCTATTATTTTCAAAATGTTTTGAGATAAAATTTAGACTGTGTTCACGAATCATACATAAATTGCATCTAATCATTATTGTTATATAATAATTTTATGCTTGAAACAAAACTATATTTAATGTTTTCATTACAATAGATGGAAGGTCAATTGATAAAGTCAAGGAGTTTGTTTTTCTTAATGTGTTTCTAAATGCATTTAATAATTTCGATTGTTATGTTTTTTGTCTGAGTACCGAGAATAACTTAACTAATGATGTCGATATCAATGCTGGTTTCAGTGGAAATTATGCAATAAGTTCTTTATTTCTAATTCTTAATTGGCTTACCTGTGGAGAAGTAATGAACCTGACAAGGGTTTGCAGGCGCTGGTGGGTAAAACTTTTCTTTTAAGCTCTGAGTGTTTTGTATACGTGTACTTCAGTCAAAGGATAGTATAATTATAGAGAGAGCTATATGGAGGCAATATGGTGGAAGTGACTGTTACCTTAAATAAGTAAAAAGTGGCAGAATTCCTCAACATTTTCAAAAGCTGTAAAAATTATGTTATACTAGCTGCGTTCCGCGGTTTCACCGTACCGTTAAAAAGTTGCCTATATAATTCCAGTTGTCCAGCTAAATTTAATTGCAATCAGTTCAGTAGTTTTTGCGTTAAGGAGCAACAAACACTCATATATCCTTATAAACTTTCGCATTTATAATATTAGTTAGTAGGATGTTTCAAAAAGACGCAATGATGGGTTGGTTATTATGGCTATAATCTTTATTGTTTACTTTTATCATTTCACAATTTCAATGACGACATATTGGCATAGAATATTTCACTCAATTGTTTTTCCTAAGGAATTTCTAAAACAAAGAATTTCCACATCATTAATGAATCATATCGTTTCTATTGTTTGTTATGCGCTTGCTTATTTATCGCTGACTAAAACCGTGCATAATCAAACGGAGCGAGGGATTGGTACGAGTAATTATATCAATAACTTAGCCATGTACTATGTGTCACAGTGCTAATACAAAATTGATAAGAAAAAATACGAAAAATTATAGGTTCGTTGTGGTTTGTAGAGCTCTTTTAACATGGTATGCACTTAACATAAAACTATTTAATTTATCTAGTATTCCCCAACTTCCCACCTTTTCATAAGTGCAATTAAGATATTCCATATTTATTTTGTTTATTTTATTTTTGAGTATGTTATTTAATTTCCTCAGTTTAATTTGCATGAAATTTTATATTAAGTGTATTTATTTATAGAATTTTTAAATAATAGACACGAAATTGTCACCGCTAAAATATCATTTTATAATTATTAACGTTACTCGTTTATGGTCCCGCAGGACAGGTACTGCCTTGTGCGGGATCCAATGAATTCACATTCTTAAATTAGCTTTTAACTTTAAGAACCTTGGACACGTGCGTATTACTTGTGATTTTTATGTCTATCTTAAAGTAATAAAGATATATTAATCTTTAATTTTTTTTAATGTATACGTGGTAGGGTACAGATAGGATCACACAATCGTTGAAATACCGAGAACACAGTACCGAAATGCGGTTTTTCACCGTCCCGTTAGTAAGTCAATAATCCAAAAATACATCTTCCAGGATGCATCCGGAAAGCGAGAATCGGAAACGCTGTTTTGCCCATTGAAACTTGAACTTGTATCACTAAATGAATTATGTAACTGTTACACGAGAAGAAATGCTTTCCATGTCTTTGAAAATAGATACTGGATGAAATAAAGTTATAATTTGTCACAATAATCCGGATACTTTTAGCTTAATGTGAGTTATTGAACAGCGTTTGTATGTTCGAAGGGTTTACGATAAAAACTATATTCATTAAATGACAGAAGATTATTTGTAAAATAAGTAGAATTCGTAAAAAATATATAAACGTCAAATGAGATTTGTATAGACGAGCCTTATTAACAAGCTTTCACCAGCAGTTCAAGGAAGTTGAAATGAGTACGTACTCGTTAAAGAAATTTCAGATAGAAGTTTAGAATTGTGAGCAATCGATTTGAAAGCTTGTAAATAAAATAACAACAAAAATCCAGTTGCCTTACATATGACATTGTATAGAGAAGGGACAAAAAAAAGCCATACTAGATACGCTTACCTATTTATCTAGATATGCTCTTGCTAGAAGCTACTAAAATTAACTACAATCATTTACGAGTACATTTAGCAAATAACAGAAGCATGTTCTGAGGTCCATGTACCTCCGAAAACAAACCGGTGCCGCATATAACTCGCGGATACTTTTTGTATGTAAAAAACGCAGTAATTCTTTTTTACCTTGGTTAGGTACGCGTATGTTTCACGGTCGGCGTGTGCTCAGTATCGGAGTGAGTCAGCGTCACGGTTCGTCCGTCACCAGGCTCCGTGACTTACTGGTAAGCCAGAATTTAAAGTCCACCATTGTTATACGGCACGTGAAGTTTTGCTCTGGGTAAAGGTTTTTATTAAATGGCGTTTCAATGAAGGTGGTTCTCGAAACGACTGCACTTTTTTTGGTTTGTGAGTAGGTAACTCACAAATTGAGGATTGTTTAATAATTGTCATTTGGTCCCATTTTATATTCTACATAGATACTGTCTCCAACAGGGATACCAGTAAATTTTCTTGTAGAAAATAATTATTTTGATTAAAGAGAAGGTAACTATAAGGTAATCTGTAAGTGAAATTTTCATTATAGAATTCACTAGACCTTCTCCAATCATCTAAGAAACAGTTAAGATTCAAAATTAATAGGGTTTATATATTATTGAGTAAAATTAAAAAAAAAGGAATTCAAGAAAAATAATTGAGTATCTAACAACTTCTTTCAGATAATTTTTTTTTAGTTTTTAACAGCACGAAATGCATTTTTTATTTCAATTATTCTCAATGCCAATGTTCTGAAAGTTCTGCAAACGTCAATAAAATTACATAAATTTTAATAAAATATCCTTCGATAACATTCTATATAAGGAATTATGTAATAGTATTATATATTATACATAAATTGCTAAACAAAACTCGTTGTTAATTTGATAACAGCTAAAACGTATCATATTTACAGGATATACCATTAGAAAGTACATTATGTAAAGGCAGGAAGGAATTCAGTAGCATTTCCTACTGGTCGTGAGAATTGCAATCAACACGACAGTGGGTTAGTGAGGCGTGGAACAAAGACTTTGCAATTATTCGATAAATTTCTTACATTTCTTTCAATTCAAAACTTTTCGTAGCGACAGCTGCCTGCATTTAAGTATAAAATGGATCACATTTCAATTGGGTTGTTATTTATTCGTTTTGAAAGCTTACTTACTTTAGTAAACTAACGTTTACGATAGATTCAAAACCAACGATTGTAAATTTACTATTTTCTGAAAGTTTTAATCTAATAAGTGAATCCGTTTCAATCCTCTTCTACTAATTCTATCCTATCCTACTAATATTATAAATGCGAAAGTTTGTAAGGATGTGTGTGTGTTTGTTGCTCTTTCACGCAAAAACTACTGAACCGATTGCAATAAAATTTGGTATGTAGACAGCTAGACAACTGGAATAACATGTAGGCAAATTTTTATCCCGATATTCCTACGGGATACGTACTTACGCGGATGAAACCGCGGGGTGCAGCTAGCAATTGCGAAGTGCTTAATAACGATCGATGCACGAAATGATTAAACATACAGCCGTTTCTTAATTTCTCAACGATCTTTACCAGTTACTCTCTTTAGTGTTTTTTTAGGCATAGCGGGCAACTTAGCTGGTGGTTCGCCTGATGGAAGCGATCATCACCGCCCATGAACATTCGCAGAGGTAGTACCTGCGAATGCGTTTGCCGCTCTAAGTAGCAAGGGATAAGCAAAAGATTGACGAATGGAAGGTAGGTATAGACTGCGAAGGGTGAGGAAAAGGGAACGGGCCTCCCACGCTCCACTCACTGTACGAAACACAGTAGCACGCTACCTCACGCCGGCTTACTGTAGTTTTATTCCAACACAAAAGGCGGGAGCGCGATATCTGATTGGCCACATTGATACATTGTGGAATCGGGAAGTCTATAAACCGTGACTGTCAAGGGTGAGCTTCTGCAATTGGGAGTTCCCGGATGCGTACGGTTGACTGGCTGTTGTTGTTTAGGAGTTTATTTTTAGCGTTTAGTCGCTTGATGCAAGGATTTATATTGTCTGAAAACATAAATAAAACAATGAAAAAAAAAATAAAATAAAAGAAAGTGCGGTTTCCGATATAATATACTAGCTGCGCCCCGCGGTTTCAGCCGCGTAAGTTCGTATCTCGTAGGATTAATGGGATAAATTGTAGCCTGTATGTTATTCCAGTTGTCCAACTGTCTACGTACCAAATCACATTACAATCGGTTCAGTAGTTTTTGCGTGAAAGAGCAACAAACACACACATCCTTACAAACTTTCGCATTTATAATATTAGTAGGAAGGATAGTAGGATTAGGATATTAGGATTAGGATAGGATAGGATTAAAATTTTCAAAAAGCTCACTATTAATTGATTATTTCTTTCAAAACAAAACGCACTCACTGGTTCCATTTGCTTAACGTAATTTTTAAATTATACATAGCATTCGAAACGTCTGTCAGGCATGACTTCTTGGTGGTTGTTTCAATTTAATAAATTTGCTTAATAAAAACGAAAACATTATTGAAATATAAAGCATACCGCCTATCTTACACGTGATCGCTTGAGTAACAACCGTAACAATACTATTATTATATTTACATACTAATACGTGCATTGTATGGAGTGTGACGAGCACTTCCCCTTTGTTCGTGGAAATCGGCAGAACAATGGGCTATCAGTTTGGCATTTAGATACTAGTGAAATAGAATTTTTGAATTTCAAATAAATTACAAGGGAGGATTTATGTGCTATCTTTGTAGTCAAAGCTTACTGCTCACTTTTACATCTTATTTGCTTGCAACCCTCATTCAATTAAATATGTTCCATCATTACATAGTATAGAATAGTATAGAACAAAGTCGCTTTCTATAACCCTATGTATGCTTAAGCTTTTAAAATTCCGCAACGGATATTTGATGCAGATTTCATAGATAGAATAGAGGAAGGCTTATGTGTATAAAAACATCTATTAAACTACTCGAGATTTTAATGCGTGCGAAGCCGTAGGCAGAAGATACGATATCGCAACTTAATATAGCGCGTTTTCTGAACAAAATAAAAACACCGACAGTCATATTTGATCTAGTATGTACTTATTTACTCTAGAATATAAACCACAGAACATATAGTAACAATACAGTAATCTGTGGTAGAAATAGCTGCTAAATTTGAATATTTAAAAAGGATTTAATATGAAATAGATGGACAAAAATTATTATTATTCAAGTAATTGTTATATTGAAATGTTCTAGGCTTTTGTTTTACATGTTGTCGTTCTTGAAAGAAGCCATCCACCCGACACTGCGGTAAAAAGGTCACCATTATTTTATTGAGATTATTAGAATCATCTTTCATATCAATTTGATAAGTAACATAATACATGAAGACTTTTCAACTAGTGGTCAGTTAATCTATACAGGTTTCACCTGACACGGTGAGAACTGTAAAACCGCAGTTTTAAAAGAATTCACATAAAAACTGGAGGATGGATGAAATTAATTAATACTGACATCGAATTAGGGTTTTTTGTTAATAGAGATCTCGTAAATTGATAAGAGTTATACTTAATTGTTATGTTATGAGCATTATTATAGTTTGAAATGAATTCGTTTTTTCTTCGTATTAACTACGTATTATGAGAAGTTTCACATTGAAGAGAAAATAATCGATATAATTAGGCAATAAACAGTGCCAAAAAATTCCTCGTCAACTTATTCGTAAATGATTAAAACTATATTTTTTTAACCGGCTTTCCAAACAAAGTAGGTTCTTAATATTCGACTGATTTTTACTTTGGTAGCCGTTGTGTGGTCTAGCTTGCTTATTTACACACGTACATAAAAAAATCAAATATGCTCAATTAAATTTTTGTATGTGGTAGTCGAGCACGCACGAATTGGGCTAGCTCGCACCGGGGAAGTACCACACCCCCACAGAAGACCGGCTTAAAATAGCATTCTGCTGTGTTTCCTTCGATGAGCGGGGGAGGCGGAGGCCCATATCCCTTTCCTTACTCTTCCCAATCCTTTCCTTTATTCCTCTCGCCAATCTTTTCTTAACCCTTTCCCAATTTAAAGTCGGCAACCCATTTGTAGAGGCGTAAGATCGGCAATGGACCTTATGCCTCCAACTGTTCATGGGCGGTGGAAGTGCTTACCATCAGGCGTCCCACCAGCTCCTATGTGCCGACTGTGACTTAAAAAAAATCGAATGTTTTGAGTAGATAAAAATATGTTCTGATACTTTTTGGTTGAGTGAGGGAAAACGAAACATCGTGTGATTAATCAATTCGATACACTAAAACAAAACAAATCAAAGCATTTCTTTTGATCTATGAAAGCAGTGGAAGCTAATGCACGGTCCACAGACCACACACAGTTCCTTTAAATAAAGTGACTTCCGTTCATATCTCCTAATATGATCTGATTAGAATTCACGCACCATTACATTTGAATTGAAAACAAACTTCAGCGAACGCATGCACGCAATGCATCGTCGCGCGCGCAGCCTCTAGCGGGGGCAAGGCACGCCGCGCGTCATTGTTTTTCATTCCGCGCCGAACCTTCGCGCGCGACACACGCGTCGCGTCGTTTGTTGTATCGTGCGCTTCCGATTTATATTGTGCGTGTTTTAACTCTGTGACATGTGCTTTGGAATTGATTGAGTGACCGCCCTGGAGGGCTGATTTGTGCTTATTGTTATCGGAATATTTTTATTTGGTAAGTATAGAATGCGCGGCTGCATAATGCGCTTAATGGGCCATTGTGGTGGAGTACTTGAATTATTTCATTAAGTGCTTACTACCCAATACCCACTCACGGGTAAGGGCTACTGGTGTCGGCTGTGAAATTTAATTGCCCTTTAAGTGACTTTGCTCTTAATCTTGACCTTCGAGTCTTTTAGGAATTGACGGGAAATGGTTCTACAATCTTAAATATATAATTTACTTAAATGGCAACATGAATTATATGATTATCATTTAATTTATCTCATTTTAATCATTTTATTCTTAAAAATATTGATTATGTATATGTAAGTTGTGACATAAATTCGTAAGTCTATGGGTATTTTGTGCTTTAAAATAATTATGTCATTAATATACAGAATTCTTAAAAAAATATTTCTTATTATTAGGTTATTCCATACATAGAAGAAATTATATCATGCTATTCTGTATCACATAGAATAAAAACAACATTAAAAGAAAATTATTATTATTAAAGTCCTAACCAGCGCCCTCCAAATATATGTACCTACTACGGGAAACAAAAAAAGCTGTTGATTTTAATAGATTCCTGGAAAGTGGGTCTTATCATTAAATCATTCAGATCTTATCAATGCACACATCATTCTCCATAAATAAATAGTGAATAGCAATAAATTATTGCATGTTGAAAATAAAAGATGCGTACGATAAATACAATCCCTGTGTATCTATTTCTAAGTATTCTGTTCTTGTTAGGACTCAAAAATTTTGTTGCTAACAAAAAAAATTAAGGCAATAGGTAATTACCTAAATGCTTATGACTTCATCTTAAGTACTTCATACAAAGTACCGCGTGAATCATGGAATCCGCGCCAAGTAAACGTGTAAAGGTCTTCTGAGTCATTGAACTACTTTCATACTTTGACCATTTACTTTTTAATCGCTTGGCTTATGACAGCGGCTAACCGCATATTAGTATAACCTACAACTGCTATGCAACTGCAACCTCTTCATTGCGTGTAGAATGTTCGAGATTAATTATGGCTGATATTGGACTGTTGTCAGGTCAGTTGGTCCCATTTTAGAGTGGTACCGTCTTCCCCAGGAATGACAGTGACCTTTTCTGTTAAAAACAATTATATTGACTATAATATTGACTTGATGTTTGAGAATATTGTAAGATATGTAAGAACGTAAAGTAAGGTATCATTAAGAGACGCGCTTGTTTTTTCATTAGCAACAATGTGTTTTCATATCACGTTTCGTCATTTTTTTTTGTTTAAAACCCCATCTTTAACACTATCCCGTGCTGCCCGAACAATAAAATTGAATATTTCCTTTGTCGGGTTCAATAAATTCTTGCGTTTACGAGTTATGTGAGAAGAATTAGTTGAGTGTAGGAAACGATAATTTAAGTAATAGTTAAAATTTATATGGTTTATCCATTTGTTTAAACCGGTGTTTGAAGGAATACTGAACGAGTAATTTTGGTAGTCTGCACAAACGTGTAGATTTGTGTCTTATCTTATGGCCAGGGATAAGGTTATTTGTGTAGCGTACCTCATATATTGGAAAGGATAAAAATTAATCCTGTATATATGTAGTAAAGGCGCTTTGCCAAACTATATTGTGTAACGTTCAATAAGCTCCGAATAGCTTTTATACGTTCTGTTTTTATATTTATAAAGGTACAAAATATTGTGGATTCATGAATGTGTTAATTTTTCAGGTTGTACAATACAGACTATTAAATGAAGGCAACATAAGGACGATTGTTTTCTAGTTTGTTAATAATTATGGGAATTTACAATCGTGTGACTTAAATCTAAAATGGCTTGCGCCTTAATTGCACTTTCAACTTACCCTTAAACGGTTAAACCTATCATGATACATATGTTTTCCTCATCTAAGTGATTTCTTAATTTAAGGGAAATGTTACAATTGAACTGAATTACATATAATTATTGTTGAAATACAATCTTACAATCCACAAAGCTGACATTAAGCTCATATTCTTATCAAAACCAGGTGTAAAATTTCCGTATTCACTGTAACAATACGTATGAACTAAAAGTATAAAAAAATCATTAGACTAATTGATATTCGGCCTTGGCGCTCAAAATTATACCATTTAGGTTAACAAGGATGTAAAACAGTGGACAAATGTGCAAATTATTATCGGTCAACATCTGACAAATGATTCATACATTATCCCCGTTTATGGCAACATCATGTACGCATGCATTATGAGATATAATGGTTTTCTAAATATGGAGATCTAGGACCTTCTTAATAGCTTAATTTTTCACCCATTTGCATTTAATTTTACATATATTTATTTTCTCAATGTTTAATTCCAATTTAAATGCTAACAACTTTAAGAAATGCATAAAACGGAACGTAAACCTCCGCAAAGGTTAACAGTTCTTTTTGTTTGCCTAGGATTTTGAAATCTAAAAAAAGCAATCCCGCTCTGAACCTGAATTTCCAATCGAACTTAACTCGTGGTCTAGAAAAGGACGCTATACGAATTACTGTAGCTATTCTATACGAGTAACAGAGACAAAACAACAATCCGAACCGAGTCGATTATTACTATTCCAGTCCTCCAGATGGTTTACAAATCGTTGGGGACTTGAAGAAGCTAGCGAAATAATTAGCAGATATTTAATTGGAGATGTAGAGGTCTATAAACTGGTCTTATATATTTTAATTGTTTTAATTCTTCCTGGGAATGCAACAGCAGTAAGCTAGTTCGCAAACTAGCTTCGTTGATAACCATCATAAGATTAGAACTACATTAAAATTATGCCTCATGAAAGCTTACGGTATAAAAGACGTGGCCGTTAGTTTTTTTGGTAGTTAAGTCAATTTCGAAGATTAGTCACCGGTAGGCCAAGTAACTGGCTGAGTTTTTCTTTTGATTGTTTTTGGGCCACTTTATAGTCATTAAGAGATGAAAGATTCTTATTGGTTGTTTTATTTTCGCCTTTGTTTTAGGATTCATTCAGAGTATATCTAGTATTTAATTTAGATGTATAATTTGAACACAACTAAGGAATATACGAGTATATTGTAGCATCTTCAGTGGGCATGAAATAAATCGGTTATCTTTTATAATGAAACTGTTTTGATTAATGTTTACTAACATAGATTTTTTATGTTTTCAGTATAAATTCCGTTGGTGATATTTCTTAGTCATAAATCATCTTGGTTATTGATATTTCTTGCGTATCATTAATCCAGAAAGATAAATCAATTTACAAATAAGGTTGCACGCACACTGAGCAGGTATTTATTAGCAGACTTTATAATTAATTTCATAAATTTCTCAACATTTTTGTCGTGCATTGAACTATTTTTTCGCAGTGTTGTTAGCGAAGCTAGTTTTGATTGGCTTTATGAGTTTGGTTTTTCTTAAGCTAATTGGACATTATTGGACATCTTTAAATTGCGAAAACATGTTGGTATTTGCATGAGTTGTCTTTCATATTAGAACAATTGTTTTTTGTCCATTATTCAGAGCATAAATGATACGATAAACTAGCTTTCCGCCCCCGGTATTGCCCGCGTATTCAAAGTAAAAGATATAAAGTCCTGAGGTTTATCTGCATAGCGGAGTTGCCGTTGCCATCGGATTATTGGTTAAAAAACTACTATGTCCATCATGTTTTGCCTTTGTACCAAATTTTATCTAAATCGATTCAGAAGCTAAAGCAAATGAAGACGAAATAGACACACAGACGGACGGACAATCAGGCAAACAGAGTTACTTTTGCATTTATAACATTACTAACTGCGCCCCGCGGTTTCACCCGTGTTAGTTCGTATCCCGAAGGAATATCGGGATAAAAAGCCTTTATATTTTTCCAGTTGTCCAGCTGTCTACGTACCAAATTTCATTGTTCAGTAGTTTTTACGTGAAATAGCAACAAACTCACACACATTCTTACAAACTTTCGCATTTATAATATTAGTAAGATTTTAAGATAGTAGGGATAGGTTTGACTAGAACAAAATACGCACAAATAGAAAGTCATACAGCTTATAAGGATATCTTATATTTTCATCCTCTGCGTCTCACACGGCATCCGATGGTATCTACGGGCAACAAGCCGCATCTTTGTTTAGGACTAGAGGTAAAGCAAATCCGCGTTTTATCAAACAGCATCTCCTGCCTCTGTTTACAGATGTTGTGGTATGCCGGGTCGTGATCTTGATTATCGTTTACTGGTTCTAAGGAAGGTTAAGGATCACTTTCTCTTATATCTAAATCTTGATGCAGCGTGACCGTTAGTTGACATGTACGATCTAAACTTTGATCTAACATAGGTATAAAGAACAGGCAATTGACCGGTCGATATGAAGTTCGTCGTTTCGGCCATGGGACGTTCACTCCTGGACAAGGGCCGATATGAAGTTAAAATATAGTATCTGTTGAGTATTTTTACAGTAGCGGTCCAAAAATAGGTCCTTGTGGGACCCCCATACCAATTCACCAATGATAAAGTACCAATAACGAACAGATATTGACAAAACCGTAACACTTCATATAACAAACAAGTAATAATTTTTCAAAGAAGCGTACAGTCTTGCGCAAAAGCAGTTATTCCCGCGATTTCTGTGTTTTACACTGTTACAGATTGCATATTTTTGTGAGAACTACCACACAATGCTATTGGGAGGCTCCCACGCTCTCTGGGTGGTTCTTGCGACATTTCGCTCGAAATCAACTCGTGTCAATGCACATTGATCGTAACTGTACATGATATGTAGAGTGATTAGAACCCCCATGATACAGATAATAGCATATAAGTTCATTTTGTATTATGACTTAAAAGGCTCTAAGGTCTAGATGGATATATAAATGTTTGAATTTAAGTTTACGAGACATATTAACGTTTTATACTTAACTAAATAAGCAGGTCTTAAAAATATCTTTCGAACGAATTTCATTCGAATGCTTTCAGTGGTTGGCGTGAAACAGGCAGACACTTTGAGTTACTTTAGTAGAATATTCTATTAGAAGGAATAAATTAAATATATGGGTGACCAATTCTCTGCAGTTGCTCCATAGCATACCTGTACGGAACCTCAAGTATCGCGAGTCCGAATCGCACTTGACCGATTTATTATGTCAAATCAATTGATCCATAAATATAAATGGTGAAACGATTGTACAATTTAAATTACGCTATCTGGATGAATATTAACCGTTCTTGGTAATCGTTTTTGCTAATTTTCGTAATAACGGTTACGTGCTAGGATTTCTACTGATCTATATTCATTGGCTACCTTTTCTCTTTCCTTCGGCTTTACTTCCCGTATTGGTTTATATAATTATATTATATATTATATTAAGTTGGTACTAGCGGTTCGACCTGGCTTTGTCTGTGGTATATACAGCGTCTCGCATTGGGAGATAACGTACATATCCAGCGATGAAAGAATTTTTGAAATTGTCGAAGTAGTTCCTGAGATTAATGCGTTCAAACAAACTAATTCTTCAGGATTATATTTAAAAAAATTTTAGAGGTGTCAAGGGACACTCGGATGGAGCGAAGTTCCTTTCGTTTCTATAAGAGAGAGCGAGAGAGAGAGAGAGAGATAGAGAAACATACGCACGCCGCACAGCTTCCAAAAATAATGGTCAGCAACATGCAGCTGTTTCGGAGATTGAATCAGACGGAGACAGAAAACTTTGGGACTCGACTCGAGTCGTACCGGAGGCCCGTTTCCTTTTCCTCACCCGTCCCAGTCCATTCCTTCTTTCCAGTCGTTAATCCTTTCCTTTTCCTTACCCCATAAAAGCGGGCAGCGCATTCGCAGAGGCGCTACCTTTGCGAATGTTCATGGGCGGTGGTGATCGCTTACCATCAGGCGAACCATCAGCTCAGTTGCCCGCTATGACATAAAATAAAATCAACATCACTATCTTTTACTTCTCTATCCGTTTTTCTCATAATAATAAATTCCAAACTTGTTATTCTTATGAAACACGCTTTTAGCGAGGTTTACGCTAATCAGTTGTAAAGTGTTTCCCAGAAGAAATCACGAGATGCAGCATTTGTGATTCAATGATGACTCATAGGTCATCATCATCGTCGTTATTGATTCTGCTATTTATTATTTATTAGCTAATATATGAATCAATATAATATGCTTATTGAAACACATACAAGGCATGGATATTTGATCTTCAATATATATATATCATGATTCAAAAAAGAAAATATTGATAAGCCCACAAAATAGAGTGTTGCTAGTCCAATAAAGTACATTCAATCTTTACTATAAAATGATCACTGACGACGAAAATGGAACCAAATAAAGATTTCTTTAAACAAAAAAAAAAAAAAACAGTTGAATTAAGAACCTCAGTTTGGAACGTCAGTTGAAATTTCGCGGTTTCATATTTCTGACTTAAGTTAGTTGAGGTTATATTTTAGTATTCTTATAACAATGCCTAAGGTATCCCCATTGAAAACAATCAATTGTCTTTTGTTCTATCAATACACGTAAAACATTGACACGAAAACATCAAAATCGAACGGCCTTCTTCAACCGTTTATTTGCCCGTAATTAAAGAGAATTAGCCGATGAATCGTCCGTGAAAGTGTATGTTTTAGAAAACAATTGGTGTTTCGTCACACGCGACATTGCGTGTATATCTATTGATACTGCAGATCTTTGATCGAGAGATGTTGAGTCTTTAACCGACTTCTAAAAAAGGATGTTCTACGTTAGATCGTGTGTATGTTTTTTATTAGTAGATTTTACATTAAATATAATTTTTTACTTATTAACGAAAATATTTTGAATGCATTACTTTTTAAAGCATCATTTATAACTACGATGGCGAATAATTCTGACACGTTTACTTAATTATTTGCACTTGTACCAAATGATTATATTAAACTAGTTGCGCCCCGCGGTTTCACCCGCGTAACTTCGTATCCCGTAGGAATATCGGGATAAAAAGTTGCCTATATGTTAATCCATTTGTCCAGCTATCTACGTACCAAATTCCATTGCAATCGGTTGAGAAGTTTTTGCGTGAAAGAGTAACAAACACACACATTTCCTTACAAACTTTCGCATTTATAATATAAGTAGTAGTATAAATAACATTAATAATTATGTAGTCAAATTAACTATCCTAAAATGCATATCATCATTAACATTTATGGAGTTTAATGATGAAATGTATTTTAGGGAATTTTGCGAGGTTTTAAGGAAACAATACATGATACGATATTATATAATAATTTTCAAATATAAGGATAAAATGACCTGATTCATTGTTGTCTATACCTACAGCATATTTATAATCTGTGGGTGTTAAAAATGTACAATATTTATATTTGCTTAGATATCGTTTACCAGCATCCGTTGTTATCAAGGTTACTTGGTGATAAGGTGCTTGCTTTAGCGCCAGACCCTTCTAAGTTTTTTTTCCTTGTATTTATTCAATTTAGAACTTTTATCTGTTACTGGCAGCCAATATATATATATACATATACTTTTCATGTTCTTGATATAAATTTATAATTATATTTTTTTAATTATTTCCATCTCACTGCACCCTAAAAACTGCCATTACCTATTGCTACTGACGACGATCGACCTGACCTTATACGATTATTAGAAGTTGGAATTGAAGGTAAACTGGGTGGTAACTTTTATTTAAACACATAAAGTTAAAAACTGCATCAGCATTTTTTTAAACTGTAACAAGCTTAACTTTTTTAATTCTAGTGCAAAGGTTAGATTAAAAATCAAAATAAAATTCAAAATCCGAATGCGAAATCCGAATAGAACAAATTTAAAAATAATATTTAAATATGATTCTAAATGCACAGATAATCCAACCTGCACGTTGTTTAGCTTAGATAAGGTTATACTAACACTCGATTTGGGTTAAACCCTCGCATTACAATTGATAACGGACAGTGTCGGTATTTGATTGTTTATTTTAGCTGTTTGTAATCATTATTATTGGAGTTACATACATACATACTTAATCGTTTTTACTAGATTTCTAAATATGATTGTTAATATCAATAAAATATAGTTAGAGTACACAACAAGTCTTGTTGTTTAATATACATAAAAGTAGGTATGTAATATAGTTCTGTTATAATGAATCAAATTAGTATTTCTTCAGTAGTAAATCGTAGACGTACGTTAGTATTAAAACTTTTGGTGTAGGTCAGTGTTACGCAGCCATTATCGTATTAATCTGTCATCTCTGTCCTTATCTCAATCCTCATGGATGCAATTGATTCAACATTGTGCAACTTCCTCATTGGGATGAAACGTAATCCGAAGTACAATCTTGTTCATTGCTATTTTTGTAGAACTGCTAGTATAATATGCAAATGAGTGAAAATGTTTGTTCAGCGTAGGGAATTAATTGTAATTGGGTGTGTCAAATGTGGTTAAGGGTGGGTTTGTGTTTGTTCCTTCCATTATACCTTGCAAAAGCCTCAAGTAAGCTATGTTTTTTATTGTTTGCATTGCAAACTCATTGCTATTATATTGTAAGTAGCTGTGCCCCGCGGTTTCACCCGTGTAAGTCCGTATCCCGTAGGAGTATCGGGATAAAAAGTTGCCTAAATGTTATTCCAGTTGTCCAGCTGTCTACGTACCAAAAAAATAATTAATTGCAATCTGTTCAATAGTTTTTGCGTGAAAGAGCAACAAACACACACACATCCTTACATAATTTAGCATTTATAATATTAGTAGGATAGGATGTCAGTTTAGAAGGAAGTAGGATTTTTTAAATTGTGAAAATTTGATGTTATTTTATTAATTTAAAGTCAATTGCTATAGCGACTGTTACCTTGAATACATGGTGTAAATTGTCTATGGACAATTATTTATTGCTTGCCATATTTCCCAACAAAATTGATATTTGGCTTCAACAAACACAGTAACTCATTGTCAATTACGCGGTATTTATGTAATACTATCAGGTTCGTATTATTTGCATTCGGACTTGCGTAATCTGTTGCAATTTGAAATAATTTACGCGGGAGATACAAATATGGGGTCCATAAATTATAGAACTGGTCTGGTTATAGATCAACTTGATATACTGTATAAAATGATGGCTATCGTTTATTTGTCAAATTCATATTTGTTATTTATGCCCTTTTATGTGAGCGCTTTGTTTTAGATAGATGATTTTATTCATTATGTTTGATTTTTTTTTTATTCACATTTTTAATTCATTGTGTTCAAACCCACTAGTTATACGCTCTTATTAAATTCAACAGTTTTTTTTTTTAATGAAGAGACAGTAGTAAATATTTAATTGTTTACTTTAACGATTCAAAAGCGCTTTTGAAGGTCTAGTTTAATAAAAAAATTATTCTGCTTTTGAAATCTGTTTCTGAAACCACATTGACTTATTGAGAACATTTTGAATAGTTTTTAAAAGGAACATCACTACATAAAGCAAAGTCGCTTCCCGCGTCTTTATGTATGCTTGGATCTTAAAAGTACACAGCGGATTTTAGTGGGGATTTTTTTATAGATTGAAAAACTACCCAACGGATTTAGTGAGGATTTTTTTAAACATATAGCTTGATTCTAGAGGAAAGTTTATTTTTAAAATTACATCTATTAAACTGCTCCAAATTTAACGCATGCGAAACCGCGTGCAAAAGCTAGTTAGGTATATTATATATTACTAGCTGCGCGCCGCGGTTTCATCCGCGTAAGTCCGTATCCCGTAGGAATATCGGGATAAAAAGTTGCCTATATGTTATTCTAGTTGTCCAGCTATCTACGTACCAAATTTCATTGCAATCGGTTCAGTAGTTTTTGCGTGAAAGAGCAACAAACACACACGCATCCTTACAAACTTTCGCATTTATAATATTGGTAGGATATAAAGGCTTATTCAAAGGCTACAGAATGCCTGCACTCGCTTCTGCTTAAACATACCATACCGTAACCACGTAACTCCCTTCA
>NC_052102.1:1147503-1198544 GCF_012273895.1 Zerene cesonia | reverse complement strand
CTTTTTTTTTTTTTGTTAATTGTTGTGTGTGTGTTTGATTGTGAATAAATGTATGTCTATGTCTATGTCTATGTCTATAAAGCTAGTTAGTCCAGTTGAACGGAACAGTGAACTGCTGACAGTTTAATTCTTCCCGCGATTTGCTCATTGGACACCCGGTAGCGCTGGCGCCGCAGCTATTTGGCTCAATTGCTGGCTAGCGGCCATTACTCATCGCATCCTTGAGTTGTGCCCAGATCATTTGAATTAAATTGACTCAGAGTTATGCCACCTGCCGATGAATTAGTGGAACGAGTGGATTTTTGTTGCTTGTCGTTGAAATTCATCTATACAAGGTACTACTATTTGTTTGACCGCGCCAATCTCAGGAACTACAGGACCGATTTTCAAAAATACTTCCGCCGTTGGACTGGTACTGATCCCTGACCAATCCCGGACCATTTGATAAGGGTATAATTTACTTTTTATATTATTTACTTACAGTTATCATTTTTTTGATATTCATTAATTTAACCGCGGATATAGATTTAAGATTTACAACGCCTATTATGTAACTATGACAATAATACTTTTGTTCATCAGAGAAATTATAATACGCTTGAAATCTGATAGCGTATTTATATAATTACAGTTATGTAAGCAGAACGTTGACCGCCTCCTTGGTACAGTGGTTAACGCGTGAGCGTAGAACCGAGGGGTCCTGGGTTCGATTCCCGGTGGGGATGCACAAAAACAAAAATGTCTCGGTCTGGCAGGACACAGAAGGCTGATCACCTACTTGTCCCTAAAGAAAATCGATCAGTGAAACGGATGTACATCATCTGCCCCATACCCCACTAGGGGACACGGGACTTCACTTAAGCAGAACGTTCCATCATAATTGTCTTTGATTATTCTACCATTATTTCAGACGACGTATATTGCTGACTTGTTCCGTTGTTTGTATCATCATATAGAACACTAGCGGTCCACCCCGGAATCGTCCGTGGTACATATAAAGCCTTTAGCACTCGAGAATCTCATATATATATCTGATATCTTTTTAGTATTATAGTAAAAAGTTACAAAACGCCCCGTCTAAAATTATGTTTTTAACGATAGTAAAATTCCGGTGTAAACTTTTAACTATTTTATCTGTTCTCTATGGTTTATCAGTCAGACTATAAACCTTTATCGGTGCAACGCGCGGTTTTGTAATTTATGGTTTTATCTATGGACTATTGTTTACGATGGAAAGCGCTTTGCTGCTAGATGTTTTTTTTATGAATTTGTAGATAGATGTTCTGATATATTTTTTCAGCTTAAGTTTTTTTTCATATGTTGATAATTTTAAGGTATATGATCGCGATAGTGTTTTATTCTTACTTAATTATTATATATATGAATATATTATATACATATAATAGACTTGAATATATGCTTAGATCTTAGTTTAATGAGCTAAAACTAACTTTTTCTTTAGCATGGCGTGGGACATAAATTGGCTGTCGGTGAAATTACAGTGAACAATTTGAAATTCAATATCTTTTCGCCAATAGACGATAATTTATGTGGGTATTGAGGACAAGATATGAGATATTATTTCGTATTTCAATAGAGAATCGACATATTTAGAGCGGAACATTTTCATCTTCTCGTATACGTTTTTCAATCGCTCAGGCGTATCCGTTATAACTAACATGTGTTTATTGCAAACATATTTACATATTTGCAAGTTAATTTAACAAACCGAATATCGCTGTTACTAAACTTCACTTACTACAAATTGGCGCCATTTACAAAGAATTAAAAAAAAAAGAATACTGTCAAAAGTCAAAGTTATTTGGTGTTTGGGACATGGAATGGTAGCATTTATTAATCCATTTTGTAGAACCTCTTTTCACGCATGCCTGATTATAGTGAGAAAGGTTTCGAAAGATCATTTTAGTCGTCACGGTAAACGTGTTTTCAGTGTGCTACCTACGTGTCAGTCATTTTAAGTTTTATTTATTTATATTGATTGTTTTTGACCTTGAAATTATTATTGTCTGTTATTATATGCTTATATTACATGGATAACGAAACATGACGCGCTTCGCTATAAACTACACATAATACGCAGTATTACGCCTTTGCGGTATTTGTATCATCTTCTGACGTAAATAATATTTCGAGAACAATAAATGAATGTTACGTTTGCCATTAAATAATTATCAGATCACTTTTTATTTGTATTTCTAAGACATAAGCCGTGGGAAGCGCACAAGGATGTTAATTGGCCTTTAATTGAAATCAACCCGACAGTCAAGCGATCTCCTTGCTGATATAGTCTGCGTTCTATTTACAAAAATGTAGTTTAAATTTAGAGTTAAAGATCATTCGAGCGCGAGACAATTAATATTGTTTCCAGTACTTTTTGGCGCCAATTTGTTTTCAGCCAGTATTATTCTCAGCATAAAATAAAAATTTTGACTACTTCAATAAGTCTTGATACATTGAAGGTTAAGTAATCTATAATTTGAAATGGCAGAAAAACTTGCGATGTGTCTAATGACGAGGAATCACACGGAACATATGCTGTTTACGAGTTAATGGGTTAATAAAGTAATTTTCCTTGTAATTGAGCGTAATTTGCGAGGTTGCGTGACACGTCCGATCATTTGTTGGATGTTACTTACATGTTCGCGTTATGTAATGGCGCTTATTTTATATAAACACATGAGCATCCATTCTCACACGGACTTATTTCATGTTTTTTCACATAATTACGACGGTAATCAAACTTACATACTTATATCTATCAGTATGCTGATTTTCCGAAAAATGTATTACATGGTTTGTATGGCAAACCGATATAGTTTAAAAAAAAATGTATCTAACAAAACGAGTCTTTGTTACTTGTACAAATAAATAAAATAAATTGTTACGTTTATTTTTAGTTTTGTCTATCTTAAAATACGTTTTTTTTTATTGACTAACCTTATTGCAATTCATAATTTGTATATTTACAATTAATTTCAAATAACACTCCTATTTTGTGTTAAAATATGGAATTGCCCAATTTTATTATACACTTCGAATCATATAATTTTGACTCGATGATCCCAAAAGTCACTAACGATGGCGACTTCGTAAAAAAGTATATTTTTTTTCTTTTTTGTTTAGTTCTTGTTCTCTATGATCGTTTAACAGATAGACATAGATGCTAAATCAATTCAAATGTCATATTATTAATTGAATTACATCTACATTTGTTAAAAGAACAAATCGTATAAAACTATAGTCTCTTTTATAAATAAAAGATGGTAATAGCAGAGAAATTATACGTAGCTTTCTTGCTTACAATATGTATTATGTATATTACATCCTCTATCATTCAGCGAAGAAAGTTCAATCTAATAATGACATTGTAACTTTAATAATAGCGAAATGTGTTGGAAACGCAGTATGAACGTAAAATTTCCTTTTAAAATTATTTGTATTGTTTTCTTAGACGACTTTCTTTTTGAAATAAAACAATAGATTATAGAGTAATATTGTAACGATATTTACTTATGAATAATCGATTTAATTATGCTGTTTATGCATTTTTCGATTAAAACTGTATGACGTCGGGTTGCATTATATTATAAATATTGAAGTTTCTAAAATCAATTCGTTTGTTATTTGCTTTTTTTTGTTAAGATATAATAATTGCGTATAATAAAAATTATACGTAGTTGCTTTTATGTGTTGATAATAATGTTATTCCTTAAGTTCCAAATTTTGACAGCAATTGACTTAAAAGGAATCGAACTAATGTTAATTTGGTTCCTTCATAGATAAAACTAGCGGTCCACCCAAGCTTCGCCCGTGGTACATATATAGCCTATGGCCTTCCTCAATATATGGGCTATCTAATACTGAAATAATTTTTCTAATCGGACCAGTAGTTCGCGAGATTAGTGCGTTTAAACAACACAACTCTTCAGCTTTATAATAATAATAATAATAACCCCATCACCGTATCTCTACGTTGTCGCCGTGATGGGGCTTGCGTGTTTCGATGAATTTTGGGGCTCAGCCGGTAGAGCTACTCATGCTGGAAAGGCCCAAGAGGAGAAACCAGACCAAGCGAGATACAACCCAATCCAAGGTGGAACAGCAAACGCCGAGGGATGCATGGCTAAGGGGAGCTTAGTCACAAGTTTGCGAACTCCGGAGACCAGGGGAAATCCGGTTTCAATTACCCTTACCACGGTGAATGCGGGGCTCTGCCGTGGCGGACCAATCGTCCCTAGCTACTCGTGGGAACAAAATAATATTAAATATGGAAAACGAAAATATAAGAAAATATAACCTACGACCACTACCCGGGGGACGTCGGGGTGCGTCTGGAGTCGGTGCTGGACGTGACAGTATGCGAACCATCGACGACGGGGGAAAAAACAGGAAGATCCTCCTCGGTAAAAACACAATACCTGTAAGTACCTCATCATCTTCATCACCTCCAAATTCATTATTCTCCTCACTTCAATCATCTCCCATCTCTTATACCAACCAACCCCCACCTTCATCCTGCTCATCTAACTATTCTAGCTCTATAACAGCCGAGGATGTTGTGCAGGAGGCAATCTGTGCTGAAACACCTGCACCCACCAACGCTGTCAAACGTGCACGCAAGAAATGGACAGACGAAATGAATATCTTTATCTTGCGCACATATTTCACTCTTACTTTATTAGAATCTGATACCAATTCATACTTACCTGAATTACACACATCATTTATACAACAGTTCCCACAAATGCAAGTCAGCAGACAACGTGTAGGCGACCAACGCCGAGCTATTATACGCAACAATCTACTGAACCAGGATAAAGTACAGGAAATCCGTAGAGAAGTTGCACTGTTACTATCAAGCCAAAACAATCCTGCTCCTCCATCTAGTTCTATTAATATTAACAGAGAGAACCCAGGTCAAAGAATGAGATGGTCAAATGCGATAAACGAAAGTATAATGTACCATTACTATGCAATCACTAATCTAGAAACCAATAAAACATCTTACATTCAACCTCTGCATCAAGCTGTAATCCTCAAACATCCTCATATTTCACATGTATCCGAACAACGTATAGCTGATCAACGTAGAGTCATAATTAATAACAAACTTATATCAGATAACCGATTGCAAGAAATAAGAAATGAAGTAGCTAGCACACTGCTTCACCATCAATCACAAGCGGTAATCACTAATGATACACCTGTTTCCTCTGAACGCATTTATACAGACACTAATATTGAAGGAAATATAACTAATCAGACTGACGAAAATATTTTTGATATCTTGCTTGCTGATAATGATGTCGACACTCATAAAGAAACTTCAATGTTTGTTTCGTCAGAAGTTGAGGATACTTTCCTAAAAACTCTAGAAACATTTAAAAACACCGATCCCACACAAAGACCATCAATCCCTAAGCAAAAAGTAACTAAAAAACTATCTCATATAGTCAATTTTATTAACCACAGCATACTACCTAAATATTGTCAACAAGATAATATGGACTTCTCAAACCTCCAAGAAATTATTTACTCAGCAGCTTACACAGCAGCTACCCACAATGGATCCAAAATTAAAAATAATCCCATTCACATTCCGCGTAAACATAAAGTTCCACATTGGCAAATTAGACTAGAAAAAAGAATTGAAGACCTTCGCGTTAAAATTGGCAGACTCACCGAATTCATTAAGGGCAATAACAGCCCTAGACTAAAAAAACATATTGAATCGATCAAACGAAGTTATAAAATCCATTCTCAGCATGAAAATGAAAATACAGATCTTCCACATTTCCTAGATACGCTAAAGCAGAAACTTAGTGCATTATCAAGTAGATTACGTAGATATAAGCTAACAACATTGAGAAAATCCCAAAATACCCATTTCACAATGAATGAAAAATCTTTCTAAAGAAACTTTACACAAGCTCCTGCAGAAAAACGTAAGGAGCTAGAAGAACTACCGAATCCTGAAGATGTCCACAGTTTTTGGTCAAATATATGGGCGAAGCCAATAGTACGCAAACCCTCTGAATGGATTACAGAGGACAAAGATAAGTTGACTGAAGTTCTGGACATGAAATATGAAGATATATCTATTGAACTGTTCCAATTTGTGGTAAGAAAGTCCCAAAACTGGAAAGCTACTGGATCTGATAAACTACACAACTATTGGTATAAAAAATTTACATCTGCCCACCTTTTGCTATTGGCTCATATTAACGCATTTATTAAATCGCCCGAACTAATGCCTAGATATATAACTCAAGGAATAACTGTCATGATACCTAAAGACAAATCAGACCAAAAAAATCCCGCGAAGTACAGGCCAATTACATGTTTACAAAATATATACAAAATTATCACTTCATGCTTAAGCCAAATAATGTATCAGCATCTAGAAAAATATAACATAATAACAGAAGAGCAGAAAGGGTGCCGTAAAAGAACTCAGGGGTGTAAAGAACAGCTTATAATTGATTCAGTAATATCAAAGCAGGCATACAACAAGAAAAGAAATATATATACAATGTACATAGATTACCAAAAGGCATTCGACTCGGTACCCCACAGCTGGCTTATATATATACTCGAACACTACAAAATAGATTCTACAGTTATAAATTTTTTACGAAGCACTATGGATAATTGGCAGACAATTTTAAGACTCAAGACACAAACAAAATTTATAGAAACGGCGCCCATAAGTATCCGCCGAGGTATATTTCAAGGGGATGCCTTGAGTCCCCTTTGGTTTTGTTTAGCATTAAACCCGCTTTCTAATTTACTAAACAGAGCTAATGTAGGCTTCCGTTTAAAATGTAACAATAATCATTTCACACTTTCACATTTAATGTACATGGATGACATAAAATTATATGCTTCAAATATAGCTGAAATTAACAAATTAGCAGATATAACACAAGTTTTCTCTTCTGACATACACATGAACTTTGGTATTGATAAATGTAAAATACAGAGTGTTAGACGTGGTAAATTAGAAACTAATTCATATATTCCAAGTAACGACGAAGTTATTCATCCAGTTGATAATCAAATAGGATATAAATATTTGGGCTTCCACCAAAATCAAAATATTCTCCATAAACAGGTTAAAATTGAAATCGAAAAATGCTTTAAAGCTAGGTTACATAAAATATTGAATACGCATCTTAACGCTAAAAATACGGTAAAAGCTATTAACTCCTTTGCTATACCTATCTTAACATACTCTTTCGGAACAATTAACTGGTCTCAAACACAATTAAAAAAACTGCAGCGAATTATAAATACATTTAAAACTAAATACCGTAAACACCACCCGAGATCATCAATTGAACGTCTTACGCTACCTAGAGCCGAAGGAGGACGAGGCATCATTGACATAAAAAACCTCCATAATAAAATTATCACTAATTTACGATCCTACTTTCATACCAAATCCTTAGATTCAGTCCTACACAATGCTATAACACACACAGACATAAAACTTACACCACTTAACTTATCAGACAGAACTACGCAAAAAAATGAAAAAATAGTAAAACTACAAGAGAAAATAGATTCATGGTTACAGAAATCTCTACATGGCAGACATAGACGAGATTTGATGAACACTGACATCGATAAGCTGGCATCGAACACGTGGCTGAAACGAGGTGAATTGTTCCCAGAGACAGAAGGATTTATGATTGCCATACAAGACCAAATTATTGATACCAGGAATTATAGGAAGTTTATAAGGAAAGACCCTAATTTAGTTACAGACCAATGTAGACAATGCCACAGCGCATCCGAAACAATTCAGCACATTACGGGGGCTTGCAGATCGCTTGCCCAAACCGATTACAAACATAGACACGACCAAGTCGCGTCTATAATACATCAATATCTGGCCATCAAATACAATCTTATCACTGAAAAAGTCTCATACTACAAATACACCCCTAAAATAATTTTAGAGTCCACAAATTACAAACTCTACTGGGACCGAACCATTATCACGGACAAAACAATACAAAGCAATAGACCAGATATAACTCTATTAGATAAACGAAACAAAACTGTATACTTGATTGACATCGCTATCCCTAACACACACAACCTATCATCTACATTTGCCAACAAAATTGCTAAATATACTGATCTCTCTATTGAAATAAAAACTCAGTGGAGAGTCAACACAGTCAAAACGGTGCCAATAGTTATATCAACTACAGGGATTATACCAAAAGCTTTACACTCTAGCCTAAAAACCTTAAATATACACAGCAGAACCTACACTCTTTTACAAAAGGCCGTGATTTTGAACACGTGCCGTTTAGTCCGTAAATTCTTATCTTTAGATTAATCGAGTATATATAATATTTATTTATCCGAACTTTTACTACATATACTTAAGTATCAGCATTTTTGTTTGGCCAAAAGCCCGCAAAATACTTTTGTCCTCAAATATGAGAGAAGATTACAAAATATACAAAAATAATAATAATAAATCTTTATTTCTTAGGTTTTTTTACATTATTGTACAAGTGGATTGTGGCTCAGGCCCTCTTGCTAGGTAATACCTGTGTTAAGAGGACCTGTTCCTTCTCTTAGAGTGATACATATAATAATAATAACATTGTTCTAAGTAGATCGAAAGATTAACATTTTTTTTTTTCTTTTTTTATTTATATATCTAAGGGTAATCCAATTTCCAACAAACTGACTGTGCTTAAAATTATAAAACTTTGGTGTGTGTGTGTGTGTGTGTGTGTGTGTGTGTGTTTGGGTGTGCGTTTTGTATGTGTTAGACTCAACTTAGAAAATGGGTATATTTACTTAAATGCTTATTAATTTTTCAAGACTGTCATAATCATAGCTATAAGCCAAGTTAGAACAGTTTTTTTGAAAATGTACTTATTAAGTTCTTTTACTCTATGTTTTTCACTTAAAATATTGTAGAAACGAGGGGCTAGCCCTTCAAACGATCTGAGTGCAAATTTACTCCTGAAGAAGGGTACAGGGCATCTCTCTGTACGTTTATTTACCTTGTTAAGAGTGGGAACAGTTTCTGTATGGTATCTCTGTAGCAGATTTAGAATGTATAACTGACGAACACTAAGCGCATATCCCTCTTTATATAGTTCAACTGTTGGGTGTCTGAATGGCAATTTATGTGCGACTTTAATTAGACAACGTTGTGCTCGTTCAACTTTGAGGAGGTGTGATTTCGCCATACCCCCCCATGTGCAAATGCAGTAACGAAGGATGCTTTCACATAAGGCTTTATATGTAATAGAAAGGATTTCTTTGCTAGCTACAGAATTAAGGTTTTTAAATATGTGTACTAATCGTCGAACTTTGGTAGCTAGGAAATTAGCATGTGGAAGCCATCTTAAGTGATGATCTATTAGAATACCCAGATATTTGTACTGTTCAACACGTATTAAACATTGACAATTACAACTATTACTGTTGGGCTCTAGGCTCTGTCTGTTGCAGGGGTAGGTATGTATTTTGATACTAAAGTCATTGTTTGGTAGGGTAGTTTTAGTTTTCGCAAAACACATTACGTTTGATTTTTTGATGTTCAGGGATAAAAGGTTGTCCTCTAGCCATTTTGATACAATGATTAAACCTGCCTCGGTTGATTTTTTAACTTCGTGCCACGTCTTGTGGTGGAAGAGCAATACCGTATCATCTGCGAACATGGTAATATCTGCTTGCAGAATAGACATATTGCAAAGTGGGTTTATGTAAATAAGAAATAAAATTGGGGCGATAGTACTTCCCTGTGGAATACCATACCCTGAACTTAATAGCTCATTGCTCATTTATAATATAAAGTATAGATATGAACATGAAAAAAAGAGTATTCATACGACAAAATCGGTTTTTAAGTGAAATAAGCGTAGAAAGTTAATCGCTAGAATTACGTTAATATGGACGGTGTTTGAAGAAAAATTGCCGTCCGTAATTACGATTTTTTTGTTTCGATAATTATATGACGTTTAGCGTTTGAAAGTGAATAATATAGCACAAATAAATTTATTCTTTTGATTTATTTAATCAGTAATACGGGACAGTTTCCGTAATAAAATGGAATTTAATTTTTTGTTATTCACTTAATATTGTAAAATTTTAAGTCAGTTTAATAAAGCATGAAGTTTAAATTGTCAATTAACTTCGTTTAATTGTTGCAATGTGTATTGTACAATTTAATTTTTATCCTTATAATATCACAGTAGTCGTAAAACGAAGGAAATTAACTTTCACTATACAATGAAAATCAATACATTTTTAATCACAACGCCATACGCAATACATTTTTAATCGAAACGTAACCATAAAAGGATCTTGCATTTATATAATTACTTCATATAACAAACGCTTTCTTCACCATTACAAGTTATTATTAGTACAGATAAGGCGAAACGGGATTTTATACGTACACCAATAAAAACACCGTGAGAATCAAAGGACATGGCCGTTTAATCACTGTCTTGTTATTGTTTGAGAAAAAAACGAACCTGTATATTGGAATGCACGTATTAATTATAAATATGTAAGTGTCTGTTCATTTGATTTGTTGTATAATGAAGATATCATGAAATAAAATTATAATTGTGTGAGAAATGAAGCTAGGTACTCCTTATATTTTTGTGTATGTGAACGTTTATAAAACACATAAATTATAATATTAATATCGTGGTAGGGGTAATCTTTTAAAATAACCTTACACATTTTGTTCAATTCCATCAGTCAGGCAATTTTAGTCTGAAAAAAAAAATTCTATATTGTTTTTGCTCAGCCCTTTCAAGGCCTTTAAAGTTCATTCTCTTCTAAGAACCGACGCAGATATATTGCTAACGCCTTCATTAGTATTTCATCCTTTGCACTGGGGACAATAGCTTGACTTTTTACGCTAACTAATCTCGACAATGACCTTCAATGTGCAGACAAACGGTTGAATTTCCCATGACGCGACTGGTTTATCAAATGCGAGATACCGTGGTACGAGATATGAATAGTGATCAAGCGCTTTCATAATCTGTGCTAACAATGGAGCTTATTTTATCTGTGCAATAATATGTTGGAAATTTGATAGCTTTTCCTACATAATATTTCATCATCATCATCGTCATCATCAGCCCATATATGTTCCCACTGCTGGGACACAGGCCTCCTATGAGGATTTAGGCCATAATCCACATGTCGTCTTTTGATTTTTGGACATGCCGGTTTCCTCACGATGTTTTCCTTCACCGTTTTAAGCAGTGGCGATGTTATCCACATGTGCAGATAAATTGAAAAATCAATTTTATTTCCTGAACGCTCGCCCGGTCTCGAACCCCGACTTATCGATTTTGAAGTCCGAGGTTCTCACCACTGAGCCACCACTGCTACATAATATTTATATTTTGCTATTTTATTAAGGTAAATTATAAGAAAAATAGAAGCATGATTTACCATTAATATCGCTTATTGTTATTGTTTTAATTTTCGAATGAGTTTCCCGCCAAATCATTTTTGCTCTGTATCTTGTCATTGTCAGAAGCGCAACAGATTCGCATAGCCACAGGCACGTTGCTCTGATAAAATGCTAATTATTTTCACTTTTATGTGTCATTAATGATTCTAATAACGATTTATAACTAGAAAATAGAGTATCGGTCGTGCGTATCGGTGTTAATATTCAGATAAATAACTCTGGCGCAACGGAGCGTGTACATTTAATTTCGTTTAGGAATTTTTATCTTCTATGCGGATTTTTTTTCATGATTGAAAAGGTTAATTGCATTTTCGGGACACACAATGGATTGTAATCTGTTTTTAATCCACTGGGTATATAGGTTAATAATTCCACAAAAGAGGTCGCTGACGTTCCTGGGACAAAGTATCGCACCAGATTCTAAAATGACAATAATTTTCTATCAAATACACGAAGAGTCACGTAATCGGTTGAAATTCACGGAGTTATCCAGTTTCAAACCATATAACGTATACAGATGAGAACCCCCTTCGTTTTTTAGAAACGTCGCGACGGTTAATAAAAATTTAATATATGGAAACTTTTGGAAAAAAAAGCATTGAGATCACATCCTATTAATATTATAAATGCGAAAGTTTGTATGGATGTATGGATGTTTGTTACTCTTTCACGTAAAAACTACTGAACCAATTGCCATGAAATTTGGTACGTAGACAGCTGGATAACTGGAATAACATATAGGCAACTTTTTATTCCGATATTCCTACGGGATACGGACTTACGCGGGTGAAACCGCGGGGCACAGCTAGTCATCTATAAAATTAGGTGCAAATTATATAAAAGTAATATATCACTTATATTATGATATATCATATTTTATTCTTATAATTCGAATAAATTGAATATTCAACACACGACTCTACTGGGCGTCTTTCCATAGATAATAATTATCGTTGGAGTGAGAATGGGCCGCGTTCCGAATTAATCGTGTTTTTATTGATTACAGTTAATTGTTAAAGGTTTTGTGAGACTGAATAAAAATATTAGGGTTATAGTATAATAAGAAACTTAATGTAAGTAATTTAATTAGCGTATTTCATAATAGTCTTATATATTTGATGATATTTGGGTTCGGTATTTTAACTTTGAACTATATATATTTAAATGTGGAATTACATTTTTTGGATAATTAAATGATTGATTTTTAATTAATACGTCAGATATATGAATATATTTATTTATTGGATTTCCAAAATTCGATCAGTATTCAGAACCCGTAGTGACGTGTTTGTATGACACCCGGTTGTTTTTGCTAACATTTGTACAGACAGACTTCCGGCCGCGTCGTTAAAAATATATAAGAATAAGATTAAAATAAATAGAATTTGCAAACTGGTTGGCATGTCTATAATTCGGATGAACTCATTGTAATAACGTCATTAAAAGCTAATAATGAATTAAAAATTATCTTAAATTGTCTTAATCTGGGTATTGTATGGAAATAGGGAGATATGTTTTTTATGGATTATTAATAATTATTTGCTCTCAATTTTTATCTCAAACTAGCGGTCTGCTCCAGCTTCGCCCGTGGTACGTATAAGCCTATAGCCTTCCTCAATAAATGGGCTATCTAACACTGAAAGAATTTTTGAAATCGGACCAGTACTTCCTGAAATTAGTGCGTTCGAACATACAAACAAACAAACTCTTCAGCTTTATAATATTAGTACAGATTAAAAATACTAGAACAAAAGGGCAAATGCACTTCCGTAATTTCATATACGTATCGCTAATCGGTATCGGATTTATGTTTAAATAACATCTCATATAATCGTGCTTTATTTGCAACATACGAACGAGCTTGTGGTAACTCAATATGCCTCGCACGCGAGTGTGTACACAGCTTTATATCAAGTACAATGACCTCGCGTATGGATTGTTAATATTTTTAAACAATTTGAAAGAATTCCATTTTAGGCGGGAATCTATTGTCGTTCTTTATTTGTTTTTAAATCGTGGAATTTTATTGAAATGTTAAATGAGGTCTTCGTAAAAATACATTATATTGAATTTTTGTTAAAAATAATTGTGTTTAATAAAAATTACAAAAGAACAAATAAAATTACACAAATATATTGTAAATATTATTTATTTGCACTGAATGATAATTTTAGTCCGAATATTTATTTCTTTTATTTTAGGAAATAATCAGCATCATATTTTTAAATTTAGAGTTTCTATTCTAAGCGTCTTTACCCATTAGAGTGTCTATTTTTATAATAAAATAAATATATAGATTATGATAATGGATTTTTTTGTACAGGATGTCAGATAATCTGACACATTCATTGACCGGTCGTCATTCGCTGATACATTCTATTTTACCGCTCGAATTAAAAAGCTACGAAAATACAGATTATAATGGCTTCTCCTCCAATATCTTAAGATGATTCATGGGAGCTATGTCCAATTGCAGAAATTAATCAATTGTGAGGATGCTCTGTGACCCAAATTGTTTAATCGGCTGCATAGCTTCAAAATTGCTATTTTAGCCCTAGTACTTGCTGAATCATGTTGTAAGTACCTCATCATTGTAAAAGCAAGCTTTTTTTATAATAATTAAGCTTCTTGTCTTGGCTTCACCCGACCTGACCCAGAGTAAATAATATATACAACCAACGCCTCTCGGTAATGCAGTGGGTGGGTACCTTCCTAGTAAAAAAATATTTTCAAAATTGTTTTAGAAGTTTTTGTGTTACATGGTAACAAACAAAACGACAAAACAAGTATTTTCTAACGTCTTAATATAGAATTAGAACAAATATATTGAATTTCATCACTTTAATGAAATCTTGACCAGTATTTAACATTAAGTTAAGGGTCACTTAATGAACTGCACCGTCTAGATTGCTGCTCATAACGGTGTCCATATCCTGACCTGACTATTGGTAACATCCGATGTATTTAAAATTCTTTGATCTATTTAGATCAACATTCATTGCAAATAATTATAAAATAGCGGATACATATAATGATTTGGCATAAATATGCAAAGCCTACCAATGGCCTTGCAACGTGTGAACTGACTTAATATAAAAGTGGGGCTAGACGTACCTTCTTGCATGCAGATGTACGCAAATGGATGACGCATGTGTGAGACGTTTGCGCTTAATATCGAAGCTACTATGGTGAAAAATTTGCACAAACATGATATGATATTGACTAATTCATGTTTTAATGCATTTTGTTATTTCCGGGTCGGAAACAAGTCAATCAAATTAAAGATCGTAAAAACGTTCTTGCTTGAGAGTTTGAAGCATTAATACTTTAATCTGACTAACGTAAATGTTAATTTATCTTTAAATAGGTTAATTCATTTTTTAATTATCAGAATTGACCAATATATTATATTAATTAAAGGACACGCATGACACAATTTGTATTTCGAATTTTTGTGCTACAAAAATAGCTTTTAAAATGTTTATGGCATCATTAAAAATTATGTTTATACGAATATATTTCGAAACTTTTCGAAATAAGAATTTCTATATCCAAACATTTAAACCACATATCCATACATTACTCTAATGTGCGGTGTTGCCGCTTTTCGAGTTTATTATGAAATAAAAATAAATTTCATACTATTAGCGGGTTAAATATCAACTCTTTCGTAAACATGTCCCGTACGCCCATTTACGATTTCCTCTACATATTCTCGAATTAATTAACGTGACTTATAAATAGATGATCGTAAAATTTAACGTAATGTCTTGGTTTTAAAATTTGTATGCATACTTTTAATGCATATTTCTTAAATTTTACTGAAGCATCTAAATAAACTTTTAATCGAAATATTTGAAAACATAACATATGACTTTATAGATGAATTAATAAAATTATGAAAAGAAATATTGTAGTTATAATTGTTTGCACATACAATACATTAATTTCTTTTTAACAAATAGCTAGATGCCTTCTAGTTGTCCAAACTAGAACAAAAGATAATAATAACATATAATAAAAAATACACAGCGTTGCTTCACCTCGTCGACAGTCGAATCGATAACCTTCTTTTTTAAGTCGGTTGAAAAGACGCCTATCTTCAGCATAGACAAGAGACTTCGTCATATTATGTTGCAAGGATATCTCACCATAAAATGCTTTTATAGATTCACTCGCATATAAAAATCCGTAATTAAGTTTATTTCTGTACAGGCCACTGTGAACCGTGGCTTTCAAAGCCCAAGTAAATAAATATGCGAAATGCAAATAGCATTGACATTGATTGCGAAGCCATTTCCAGTTTACGATGTATACCCAATCAATTTTCAATTGAATTCAAACATTCCGATCTTGTTTTGAACATTCGGAATTGTTTGACATGTTTCGACTGCTGCATTTTGTAGAATAAATTGTAGTTCAAATAGTTTTATTTATTTTACAACCGATTTTAGTTAATGGTAAGAATTTTGATACGATACGATTTGTAATATGTTGACGACTGTTATGGTATAATTCTTGAAGTTAAATATATATTAATAGAAGTAATTGAGATAAGTACTCTTAATTTTATTTGTGATGTTAGATAAGATTACTATTAAAATAAGTAATGCTGCTATAAACTAATAATAATAATAAATAAATCTTTATTTCTTAGGTTTAATACTAATTATTTATACGTTTATATAAACATTATTATTTATACGTTTTGCATCAGTTATAACATAGGCCCGTTTCCTATTCCTCACACTTCCTAGTCCGTTCCTCCTTTCCAGTTGTCAATCCTTTCCTTATCCCTTTCCCCTTAAAAGCGGGTGTGATCGCTTACCATCAGACAAACCACCAACCAACCAGCTCAGTTGTCCACTATAACATAATGAAGGTATTAAAAACATATCATACCCGCTATGACATAAAAAAGTATTAAAAAAATATTATATCACTTCAAGAGCCTATACAATTGCTTGAATTAACCAACTTAAATTAATTTTGCATATTTCTTCACCCGTACATTAATATTTAAATTACATTATTAGTGTTTCGCCAACAATACCTGCGGTCAACCGTTGCATATATGTAGATTGGCATTACTGTGTTCAATTAATAATTTAATAATAACGCATTAATTATATTGCGAAACATAAATAAGCAATTCTTTTATTGTCTGTGATAGGACATCATCTGTCAATAGGTCGAATAGGTAACAATAGTGAAGTCTTATAAAGTAAATCTGCTAATTAATCTTAATAGTTCGACATACCTCTGTAATCTATGATCTAGCTCATAGTTCTGATTATGTATGAGCGAAGATAGTAGTTTTGATTGGTTTTGCATTAAGGAAAGATGACAGCCATCACCAATATGGGTATCAAATGTAAGGGTTGACTAGCAAATTAATTAGATTAGTAATATCAATTTTAAAATTAAAGATGGGCGACAACAGAAAATGGGGTCGGGGATTTTAATATTTAAATTCAATTTAATTATTCTTTTTACATTTATAATCATTCATTTCTGCTCATTCTTTGACATAAAAAGTGGGAATTTCTTTATAATATAATCATAGTGGAATTTTGTGGTATAGTATGTATTTTCCTTTTGAGGACAGTCTACGTATGTCGGAATACTTAGTTGAGAAAATTTCACATATTTCCTTACAGTGAAGTTATTCAATACGGAAACTTTTAAAACTACATATACACAAAGCTCTTTATCACAAAAATATGGTGTTGCGAAGTTCGCCGGGTCAGCTAAACTTTAATACAAATTTTATTGACACGTCTATCGACATTTGATTCGCGTCTGAATCTGAACCAATACCAAATTGGGTCATACAAACAAACACGATCGTATATATTACGACATTTGTTAAATCCAACACGTGGGCTCGATCTTATATGGTAGAGAGGGAATGGTATCTAGATTTTTGTTTTATACCATTTAAGAAACAAGGATATAGATTTGAGTATATTTTAGGATTGAATGGGTTTTTCTTGTGTGTGATTGTTTGATTTAAATTTATTTTTTTGTAAATTCTTTTGTGTTGTATGTAAATTTACAGTTTGGTAAAATCAATATTAAAGAAACGCCTACAGAGCCTAGTATAAAGTAGTATGTTAAATTAAATGTTAAATTTTAATACTTTTATGCTTTTTTACTCTTAAATAAACCTTTTATTATCTGTTTTTTTTAATGTGTGTTAAATGTTGATAGATCAAAAAGTGTAGTGCTCTATGAGTATTTTTTTATGTGTATCTACTATCTGCACTACAATATTATATACCTACGTGAAAGTAACTCTGTCTGTCGTGTAGTCTCCAATATGTTATTGGAGAGTATAATATTGTTCATCAATGTAACTGCATACTGAGTTACAAGTCTCGCTTCGGAAGTCGGTATGTCCGCTGATTCAATGATATCGAATATCTGTACCGGTTCCTGTTTGATCTTATTGGAAGTTTTATCAAAAATCGAACATACTTTTATATACTTCATATGTTGTTTGTATTCTGTAATAATTAATCGTATGTAATTTAAGGTATTCATCATAATTGATCTTCAAATTAACGTAATAATGCTAAATAAAAACCTTAAATTCAAACGATTTAAGCAGAGGTGTTAAAAATATAGTTTGTAATAGTTGTTGAAATTCTAATGTACTTTTATTGCAAGTTAATCTTCTTTAAAATAGAATACAACTTTTCGCGCAGCTCTCAGTCACATTTACGCTAAAGACCAGGCAGCTTGGTCTCTCTCATATACGCGGTACAAAACAACACAAAGATCTGCACTCTGGTTCCACAAACCCATGCTAATACCACATTGGTTGCAGCATACAAACAGATGGCGTAGGCCAACAATTGTTCGGCAGATGCGGCCGGATGCCGCCCACTGGCGACCTTTCATAATTACCACTTTTGGTGAATGGCATGGTATAATTACTAAGCTATGTGGCCCGTTTTCGATAAATTATGCATCGTTTTGGCCTTAGAAGATGATAATAGACACCATCTTCTAAGGCCAATAAATTATCATAGCCTTACCCACATTTGTCTGTCTGTACGTATGCTTAGATTTTTAAAACTGCACAATGGATTTTGATCAGGTTTTTATAAATAAATTTAGTGATTCAAGAGTAAGGCTTATGTGTGTAATAATATATATTAAACTACTCCGAATATAACGCCAAGAAGCCGCTTGCAAAAGGTTATATCGAATAAGGATGTATGTTTTCTCATTAAATTTCAAATATCTAAATACAACCGCAAAACACAACTTATTTATAAATATAAATTGAGCTAAGATATTTCACACTTAACACCAAACAACCCTTAGGCCTCCTAAATGACCACAATCAGGTAGGCCTTTCTCAGAACCGGTCAGGCCTAAGTTCTAAACAAACAAAAGCGTTTGGAAGAGCACGTGCGATAATATTGACTTAACTCGGTTGCAGAGTAATTGAAAACATCAGGGATATGCTAAATAAATATTGAAAATTAATTAACTTTAAGATACTAAAGGATAAATAATGCGTAATCCTCGAGCGGTATGAAAATTGTTAAAATTTAGTTGTGTCCAAATTTGATACTAAGCGTTTGTGGTTCTGTTTTATGTGAAAATTAAATTTTGAACAGTTTTCCTTGTATTTTGTTTTTTTTTCGAGACATTAAAACATGTAATGCCACAGGTCACATCTGTACTTCTGTAATTCCCAAGATTACAGACACAGTTTATTACATTAAAATGTATTTGGGGAAAATACATTAAAATATATTAATTGTAAATTAATATTTAGTAATATTATAGAGAGGAATCATTTGTTTTTCTATATCTGTATTTGGCAAGTAGGTAGCTGGACAACTGGAATAACATATAGGCAACTTTTTATCCCGATATTCCTACGGGATACGGACTTACGCGGGTGAAACCGCGGCGCGCAGCTAGTAATAAATAAAATTCTTTCACCATTATAAATCCGCATCTCCACTGAGTGACATAGGCTATATGGGCTATACGCACCACGGGCGAAGCCCACAGCTCTCTAGTCTAAAGAGATATTACCTAACATGATTATCCCCAGGTAACGGCATGTTGAAACACGTGGCGGTGTCGCCGCACCGCGCCCGCGCCGACTCCGTCAGCCTGTCGTCCTCCGCGTCCTGCTGCAGCCTCGGCAGCCTGGAGCACCGGCACGACTCGGTTGGAGACCTGTCTAATAGGACGGTGAGTAAGATTTTTTTCATGTCATCGTCGGCAATGGAGCTGAAGGGGTGATGCTAAGCTGATGCTCCTGATGCTTAGCGCTGCCGCCCATTTTATCAAAGCTCTCATAGAATCACTATATACTTTTGAACTCCAAACCTTACTTGATTTCTATTACTGATATTCTGTCGTATGTCGAGTCGAATCTTGAAAAAAGTATTGTGCTACAAAGCGTTTCACTTCATCCTAACAGCTATATATTAACTCCTAAATACACATACATTAGTGCATCAGTATGAGCAATATTTTACGTATAAAAAGTCCAGATGCATTGCGCCATAATGCACTCAACCGATAAATAATAACCGACGGTTAGTAATAGTGAATCGGTCGAATTAATGGCCCCGCATTGCAATGCTAATAACAGACTAAATGTGTACAATAGGTTAGCCAATACGAGTTGATTTAACGAGGTTTGTGAAATTTGGCTGAATGTCTAAAAGCTAAGGAAACACCCACGGCATTGAGAAATTCTTAGAAAATTGATTTATTTTTTATTTATTCAATTTCAAGTGAATACTTTAACTGCCATGAATAGTAAAAAAAAATATCTCCATATTTTTTATATACACGATTCTAAAATTTTGAAACTGGTAAACAAAAAAAAAAAAAAATCAATGACACTATTCTAAAATCAAAGTTTCAGAAGCATCTTTTAAAATTTGAATTTGCGTGTATTACACAGCTTCTACTTAATAACTAGTACCTATAGAGTATAGAGTATAATCAGTCACTACGTGTGTGGCAAAGCAATAGTTTTACTTGCTAACATTGTTTATTTTGTTATTATGGTTTTCCTCTTACTAATGTTTATTTAATACTCAACTAGGGACCTTTATCTATTTTAACCATAGAAACAAGCATTTACGAAGAATTAACTAAACAGCGAACTGGCAATCTCTTTTTGAAATTCTAGTTTTGTTAAAACAATCGGGTAAAAAAATGGGTTTATTCTAGTTTGTTCCGATACCAAAAAACGGTTGTCCTTATATAAAAAAAAAATATATATTCAAAATTGTATACCTATTCATAGATTATCGGAGGTTGGATTCGATTTTGACATTTGATGTGTCCGTACGTATACGTCCGCTGAGTTGTTTTATTTCTTTTTCTGTATTGTCTATGTATTGACATACTTATTACCAAAGAAGTTTCTAGAATCATCAAACATATTTTTTTGTTTCATACTGGCATGCAATTTATGAAGGGTCGTCACAAGCAACAATTATTGTGTTAATAAAACGATTATCTATCTCTGAATTCAGTTGAAAGTGAATGAAATCTTGGACGCAAACAATATTGCTCTCTAATTACAGCCACTACAATATTAACCTTGTGAACCATTTTAATTGCCTTTCTCTGAGTTTTACTTTCACAGTAATGACGGAAACTCGAACATAATAAGCTTAATGTCTGGGAAATATGAGATATAATTTGACTGTATGAAAAATTAATCACTGATCCGTGTATAGATAGGCAATTACATTGGGAAAGACAAATTGTCCATACGTTATTCTATTTATTATTGTAATGATTAATTTTTAATAGGATTTTAATTTAAATGTAATGTTAAAAAAATAAGTTTCTTTCAGCAAAGGCCACCAATCTTATCCCTTTCGAGTATCCAAAGATTATGGTGTGTCAAGATCTAAGATGTGGAATCTTAAAGCAGTACTAAATCCAGTGAGTTTCCCTCAACTCATTTGTAATTATAAAGGCGATGGCGCATAATGACCTACATTTCTTCCCATACTGGAAGTAGTATTGCTTTATGACGTCACACTAACCTGCCGAGATCGCGCTATTTACGTAGAATATGTAAAAACGTTAGAAGGCAATTAACAAATTCAAACAATCCCAAATAGCTTTTATATCCACGGCGAAGATCATTTAGAAAGAAAGAAGAAGAAAGAATATTCATTTATTTTAACACACACATACACACACTTTTATAAGTCACACTAGCAAAATAACTGTCACATAGGATATCTTCCCCAAAGCTCCCGTACAGGAAGCCTGTGTGTGCTCAATGATATTTCATCAATAACCAATATTTACTCCCCTTATCTTCAAGTAACCGTTTGGCAATTATCCAAACGTGGATTATGGACGCAATAAAGTTCTTCCCACGTCCTTTTGCCATTTTGAAATTATGTTAGCTGCCAGCGTTGTAACAGACCTATATTTCGGATAAGGTATTGATAAAAAATCAAATCGGTACGTTTAAATATATATGTAGGAGTTATTATGATTTTTTTATTACCATAATTGTGATTTTAATATCCTGGCGTATTTCTTTTAGCATAATGTATTTGAATATTATTGCATAGTAAAGTATTATATTATCTGTTCTTTTGTTGTCTGATATTCAAAAAATTAATATATATATATATATATATATATATATATATATTAAATGTTGAAAAACATTGCTCGTTGAATATATTCGTTCAGAAACGCGTATCGTAGTTTTTATATCTTAATAACATGTTTAGTTCGCCTCTATGTGGTACACAGTTAACGTTTAATTTCATTTAGTACTACAAGGTTTGGGCTTGTCTTTGGCAAATAAGTTTACTTGAACCCTCCAGACCTTCAAGGGAACATTTTCTCACTCTGGCTTGAACACCTTTGGCATGGTAGCAATCTCGGTCACACGACATCCCACGGTCCCGCTTTCATCACCAGCCCCGTAATGTTCCCATCTTTGTTCGATCGCCCTATCTCACTGGGTTATCGCTAATTAATAACCAGCTTTAGTTTCATTGTCAGATTCTCATTGAGTTTGGGAATCTGTCGATTATTGTTCATTATGTTTGGGTGTGTCGTTAGCCGTGGTTAGTAAACTCAAACATAAATCCGGATTCAACGAATACTGTCTTGCAATTAAAGCTTATATTTTAGCATATATATCACATTGCATAGCAATTAGCAACTACATAGTAGCGCTCCTTTTTAGTTGATTGCCCAGGGCATTCGCTTTATTGGAAGAATTTCTACTATTCCGTCCGTCTGTTTGAACCGTTTTCATAACTGAGCCTAAAACATGTATGAAAATAAAACGTTTGAAGGACGTAAAGTTATACATTATTGACATTTGTTCACAGAAATAGGAAATCTACATGTCTAAATAAATCCATAAATAAAATCATTTATGATTGATTTGATTATATTTATGAATTTAATACTTCAATAAACTATCACATAATGTTCTATACCATACATGAATACTTTCGAAGCTATTAAAATAATTTATGAATCAAATCACGCCATAGCGCCAAATAAGGTCAACCAGCATATGGGACATGTGTCTGTAATAAACCATAGCCAAAAGCGCTTGTTGAAAATGATAAGCCATGTTTGAATTATTACTGTGGCTCGGCTACGTACTTCAAAAAATATTCTAGTAATTTTATAATTTAGATAAATTAATGCCGTGTTTTCACAAAAAAATAATTAAATAAAAACTTGTTCGGAATTAACTAACGATTTATTAAGTTTTGACTAAAACATTAAACAAAAAATAATAATAATAACCTAAAATATTTCTGAATCGTCCTATCCAACTGTGAGGGAAACGTCCAAGTTTAGCTAAAACAATCCTGCGTGTAGTATCAATATAAATAATTATATAAAACTAGCTGTGCCCCGCGGTTTCACCCGCGTAAGTCCGTATCCCGTAGGAATATCGGAATAAAAAGTTGCCTATATGTTATTCCAGTTATCCAGCTCTCTACGTACCAAATTTCATTGCAATTGGTTCAGTAGTTTTTACGTGAAAGAGTAACAAACATCCAAACATCCATACTTACAAACTTTCGCATTTATAATATTAATAGGATGTACACTTGATGCATATTTAAGCAGAAAGCACGTTAAGCTGACTCTTGGTTTTCTACCTTCTCGCTAGTGTCAATTACCCATACCATCATCTTTGAGAATGCACCTGCATTTAAACAGACGTATGCATATCTAATATAAACCTAGCACAGAGATCATTGTTTAAAAAAATTAAACTATAAAACTCTAATGTACCTACATAATTCATGTAACTCAATATCTGTAGTGTTTTTGGTTCAAATAATATTTTTTTCATTTTAATCCTACTGATAGGTTATTTATATTACTTGATCGTTGATTACACGTTTTATCGCCTCTTAATTATTAGTTTAATCATACCAGAAAACAATTTTCGTAACATATTTTAAATGATAACTTATTTCAGAAATAAAGATTAAATAATTTTTCTATCTCTTTCAGAATCAAATCTATAAATATAAGCCTATTTAAAACTGTTAATAACGTACAAACAATACGATAATTAGAACTGCATTCTATGAGTACACATTTTTTAAAACTGAGCTTTCTTATTCAACGTCGAACAATCGAGTTTTCCCAAGGTCAACAGTTTGTAGCCAGTTCAAATGGATTGTTGTAAAAAATTGCCTTTATACTTCTCACTAGCGGTCCACCCCCGGCTTCGCCCGTGGTACAAATGTATGTCACTCTGAGGAGTTGCAGCTTTGTAACTATGAAAGAATTTTTGAAATCGGTCCAGTAGTTTTTGTGTGACGACATTGCAAACATACACACATACACAATTGGTTATATAATTATGGTAATATTACTTAAGACATATTTGTATTAATTTGTATATCTTATTGAAAATCAAAGATATTAGAAATTTAAATTTATTGGCTACTAAAAAAAACTATATTTTTTATCATGATACAATTGATTACAACAAAAATTACTTAAATTGTTAAAGTTTTGAGACAAATACAAATCTCAATCTGCAAATTAAATTCTAAGCCAGCCGCAACGCTAAACAAATTGATCTCAAATCGAACAGTAAATAAAATGAATATTAAATATAACATTTTTATCACGTGTTAAATAAACAATTCTTATAAATTATCTACTTATCTATAACCTCTATTCGCTTGTGATAAGGTTTATTTCACTACAAAGTAAGAGCACATACTTTCCCACGAGGCCTGATGCGTAGAGGTTATTGTTCTAGCGATTGGTCTAATGAGAGTACGTGCTCAGAGAGCTCAGAGCGTAGGTTCGATTCCCATAACGAGTAGCGATCGAGATAGTGTGGGTATTTCATAATTGCACTTTATGTTGATGGGTTAACTTAGTGACTATAAATCCTGGTCTTGCTTTTGTTTTCATAAATTTGCAATATCCTACTTTATCCTCCTAATATTATAAATGCGAAAGTTTGTAAGGATGTGTGTGTGTTTGTTGCTCTTTCACGCCAAAACTACTGAACCGATTTCAATGAAATTTGGTACGTAGACAACTGGACAATTTGAATAACATATAGGCAATTTTTTATCCCAATATTCCTACGGGAAATGGACTTACGCGGGTGAAACCGCGGGGCGCAGCTAGTTTATATTATATATGAGTATTTCTCCGTTCGTTTTTTGTTCCGTCATAATCTTATATTCGATCTCTAATCTCTATGTTCACTTATCAAAATGAGATCCGGCATTTCATCCTGAAAACGTCTACCATATTCCATCCATTTATAATATTACTCGGTGGGTATCCCTGGATTTCTCATATATCAATAAATAAACTTATTTATAAGTGTATATTATACAAATAATTACAATATTCATATTCAAACTCATTCAAATATTCCCATTACGTCAGTGCCACACATCCGCGATTCACTTCGACTGTTTGCAGACCCACGACACGACTTTGAAGGTTCATTCGTACGGTGTTGTGCATATTAATTCATATTTTTATGTACGTTTATTTCTTCCATAGCCAGAGCTAGTTAAATTTCTATTTTTACACGCTTTTTATTAGCTTCACCTGTATGTTTGTTTGTATGTTTGTTTGTATGTTTGTTTGTAACCGACTTCTTTGGGCGCGATTTTGACCCACTTTAAACGGCCAGATTTCGTTCAAACTTTGTAGATTTATTGAGGACCGATGACAATACACTAATTTGATAAAATTATTCCATTTTTTAATTTGCAAAATATGATTTTTGTTAAAGCGTGTTTTTTAGTTTTTTTTAAACTAATATTTATTATGTGTAAGAATATTCAAAGATACTGAATAATGAAAGTTCCTAAGTTTTACATTTCAGTCACAACACAGAGGTCGTTGTATGATTGAGTTTAGTTTAACTACATTTAATAAAATAATAATAGAAGAACTCATATTACAGAGACATCATAAAAACACAAATGTTTCCTACATTTGTGTTATTGTATGTATGTTTGTAACGTTGTCAAACAAAAACTACATTACCGATTTCAAAACTCTTTCACCGTTGGACAACTGCATTTATAGGCTTTATATGTTATATGTACCACGCGCAAAGCTAGGACGAACCGCTAGTCACTTATAAATCTACAACTTCATAGCACGTGTTAAAATTAACTCCGTCACGCTATTGAATGCATAATGTAACATGGGTTATAAAATATTATAACAGTACACGATCGGGTGCTTGCTGACAACCGTATGTACACATGAATACTTAATATTATAAATCTCTTGAACAATTATATTGTTGTTCAACACGTGTTATAAATTTAAAAACATCTTAGTTGTTCATGTTACTTTCAATACCTAAAATAAAAGAGTTTTATTGCGATTAAGTATTTGAAAAACTTTGTTCACTCAACGGTAGCTTTCTTTTGTTCTAAGTGTCAAAACTGCAATTATTCTGTTCTATGCTGACTTAAAATCGTACTAATGTGGTACCAGTGCGGAGAGACAGAGCTATATAATAGGCGCCATCACATCAATGGAAGTAGCACTGCGCCTAATAAACACTCAATTTTATTTAGGGGTGAAGGAAGCCGTCTTAAAAAAGTACTAATTCCAGTGCGGGCAAACACAGAACTATAAAATAGGCGCCATCAGATTACTGGAAGTACTTACTGTTTCTAATTAACACTCAATTCCATTCGGACGTATAAAAAAAACATAAGAAGGCGTTTGTTTGAAAACCATCGTATTTTCGATAAAATAGCAATAAAATGGACACGATCTAATGTCCGCGTGGTCCAGTTGTTAATACAAACATTTCGTAAGCCGAGATATGTTATCAGCATTGTTTTTCTTAGAACTTGCATCGCGGTGCATTCAGAGGTCGTGGACCTATACAAAAACATCGAGCGATCTACTAATCACTAGTGTGTAATTTCCTCATTAATTATGTTATTATTTTACATAATAATTAACTATTTGTTCCATAATTCCTTACTTTTAAAATTTTAAAAGATACTAACCAGTCTAGCCACTTTCATTGATTCATTTATTTCTAAATACTAAAAATATAAGCTTTCACCTTTTATTACTCTGTCATTGTTTGTAATTAAGCTGAAAGAATTGTTTTTTTTAAACAGTCGTTAAGCAGTGCAGCATCATTATCATTATGTCATACGATATATATACTTTTCTCAGTAATATAGGTTTTATAATATACATGCACATTTAGTCTAAAAAGGTTCACAACTTCTGCTTTTATTTACTTCAATGATGACTCTTCCTAGATAAAGGCTCTGTTAGAGAAGTATTTGATTACAAGTTCTCTTTAATGTATGTACTATTTTAATTGTAACACACAGCGTTGATTGATTAAAAAAACAAGGTCTGGTTTTATTATTCAATAATAAATAATTTTTCAATCCACCAATTAGTTGATCTTTTCCTATATATCCTCAATAGTCCTTTTTCATAATTTTGATGATACTTTTTTTATTTGAAAGCCAGTGCCTTCCGTGTGTCCCATTTTTGGTCTATGTCTGCCATTTTGAAGGTGCATCAATCAGTGTTTAAACAAAATTATATATTGACAAGTCTTGCTGTGAGTCTTGCTCATGAGTTTTTTTTTAAGTAAGCGATCACCACCGGTCATGAAAATTTGCAGTAGTATGCAGTAGTGCTGCAAATGCTAAAGAAAGGATTTACGATAGGAATAAAGGGAAGGGAAGAATAAACTAGGAAGGACGAGGAAAAGGATATAGGCCTCCGGCTCCCCCACTCAGCGAACGAAACTCAGTAGCATGATACTGTTTCACGCTGATCGTGATTTCAATCAATCGATGATCCATATTTAATTTGGGGGTGTAGTACCCGCGAGCTGGCCCAATGCGTGCCGAAGCGTGCTCGACTCTCACACTCAAAGTAGAGTAAGTATTTTTTTTTTTTTTTTGTCACAGTCGGCAATGGAGCTGGTGGGACGCCTGATGGTAAACGCTACCACCGCCATGAACATTTGGAGAGGCATAAGGTCCATTGCAGATATTATTAAAAATTAAGTATTTGTAAATACTAAAATATATAATTATAACATACGTAATTAGCACAATAATTGATGTATGTCATTCACGGTCGCAACAATGCACACTTGATAAACTTCGACCCGCGGCTTCGTTTGACTTCAGAGTATACGGTCGTAATTGTCCAGCATCCATGAGCTATTTGTTTTATAATCGATTGCAAGTTATCGATTAACTATTAACCAACTTATAGGATGCTCATCAGTTTAATACGTATTGATAGATTGATAACTTATATTTAAACAAATACAAAAAGCGATACGATAAAATAGAGTACGTATGTAGGTAGGATAAACTGCCACCTTTTTTGAGCGTGATCCATTTAAAAACACTTGTTTGGAACTAGCAATAATAATTAAATTTAAGGCATATATCTATACTGATCTTTAAAAGAGGTTAAGTTTGTGAATTTGTTAGTTTGTGACATGCTAATCTTTGATTTTACAGAACCTGTACATATGTTTAGTATCGATTATATCAAATACTCAATACTAAAATAAAATAAGCAATAAGGACAAATTTTTCCTTTTTTTCCAATGTGATTAAAGTACATAAACGCAAACAAAACGACATTGTCTCTGTAACTTTCACGACCATAGACTATACGGTGTTTAATCTGTGCTCTCACTAAATAATGTCTCGAAGCAAAAACAATCATTTCCTGCTTCATTTGTTTTATCGGTGAAATGGTATCAACCGTTGTTCATATCCTGATACTTGTATTTTAACTAATTATTGATTAATTCCTTCCTGAGTACATAACTTTCACTAGAACGCATTGGACGATTGATTAATGTTATATTTTTATTATAATTACCCGACTAGATTTAGTGTAGGTTATATGTTATTGGCATTATGTTTATATAAGATACAGGGCCATAAATACGGTGTGGTCGCTGGTGTCTAGGCACAGGCACGTCTCCAGACGTTGACTCCGGGAGGTAAAAGGCGAAAATATTCTGCAGATAACAGCTGATAAGTCGATGAGTCTCAGTTATACGTTCGCACATACACGACATAAAAAGCTTATTGCACACGAATATAGGATTCAATTAAAATCTATTGTATAGCAGATTCTGACAGATAATCTCTAACATATATTTGATAAATGTTAGGTAGATAAATTCAAACTTCTTTCAAAAATACGGTTCAATCGCTTATGTAGTAGTCTGGTAACTTGGTAGCACCTTTCTCACCCAATAAAATATCGATAACCCAGCCCTTCACTGTCCCAGGGCACGGGCCCTACGTTCCGTGGTCAATTTAGATCAATGAGCGCTAACAGGAAGTAACGTGGCGCCCGGAAGTCCACAAATTGTTTGTTCTCACAACTAATTGTATCAACCCAGCTCACATTTAGACATTCTACAGATATGACAGCTTATCACCAATGACATAATAGATGTTACGTGTTCTAAATTTGAAGTTTGAATGTAGAATCTTTTTTTAATAGTTTATTGTTAGAGTTGATTGTACGGATTTTGGTATTGATGTAATTTAATGTTGAAGTCATAGTTATCAATTAGTTATATTCTTCTTACAATGATCTTTTAGGAGACGGGTTTTAACACTAAAACTACGGATCGTCAATTAATAATATATTTAGACAATAGTCTTTATAAGTGCAACCATCCCTACTAATATGATGAGTGCGATCTCTCTTCTTCATCCAAACCACTGAACTGATTTGGATGAAATTTTGTACAAGAAGGGGGAACTATGTGGATTAATCTGTATATTTTTCTCCTTTGATATGACTAGATACTATTATATATTATTGGTGATTTTACTATTATAATTGTAACTAGATGGGTTTCTATGCCACCAGCACTTCTATATTTACTCTTTGTTTTCATCAAAATCTAAAAAAAAATGTTTCAATTATTCCTTGTAAAGGTTATGCATCTAATGAATATAACCATGATATAAATGTCCTTTTGTACGACATTTATTATTATTTACGGAACTGTTCATACGATAATATAATATTATCACTTATTGATACAATCTCTGTATCCTTGGTGACATACAATTCTTAGGAATGGAGAAACCTTATTGGTTTTGTGACTCATTTGTATAGGAAAATGAGTTTTTACACGTATTTTATTGATGTGAGGTGTATCTTGGAGTTAAATATAAAATCAACGCTAAATTTCGATTAAACCGAAACTCAAAACGTTTATTTATTCAACAAGACTACGTTTAAAAGCGCTTTTGAATCGGCAAATGCTGAAAAATAATGAGTTGATTGAGTCATATTATTAATGTAGGTATATTCCCTGTAATATGTAAGGTAGTTTGAACATGATATTAAAATATTAAATAGTTTGATGGATTTAATACTTCGAATTGTGAATAAATATAATATATGTAATTAATTAAATTTATGGAGAGCAGTCCATTGTATTAATTGACATAAAAAATATTAATAATAAATTATCACTGTTTTTAAAACTTTCAAAATATATGATATATTATGTGCAATGGGTTAAATCAAAGTAAATGACTATAAAAGCTTATATTGATGAGTTATTATAAAATGTCGTACGTCATTCATTGGCCTTGATTGTATTTCACAAGAACCGGGTTTATTTGAAATAGGTACTTCGAATTAATTCCCTATATTTTTAAAATAGAAGATCCTTGGACATTTTAAATAACCTATATTTATGCACTTAATTCCAATAGAATTATAGGCATTGCAATTAAAAGTATAAACTTATTCGTTGTTCAAAACACAAAGATATCTATTGATTATCTCTTGACCAATTATAAAATAGGATGCAAAACAACTTTCGCTCTATCAAATGCCAAGAGATTATCGGAGATGAAACAACAATTTCATGTGATAAGATTATGAATTGAATGACGTATCGAGTGCAACCTCTACTGACGTCACTGTCAAAATGACATTTCACGCATATCACTCCGCCATGTTTGAATGTTGTGATATCGACGGTTATAGTGAAAGTGAATTCTGAAACTGCTTCGATTTATGCATTTTTTATTTAGATTAGTTTAGCCAGCAGTCATGAATTCTTTCCAATTTGGAAAAAAATGTGCAACTGTCACGTTTTAAACGATGTTACTATAAACTTACTTTTAAGTAATAATTAAACAATCATTTCGATGTATTTGAGCTCAGATTCAATCTCAAACATTTATTTATACAACTGGAATCCTTTGGCTTGAAAATATATTTTCGGATGACTATTATAATTTGATACGACATAACTGCGAGGTGTTATACAACTGGAAGCTCGACTTAAAGTGGTTTGTTCTCTCCTTTTAGTATTACTAAAACATAGCATCAGCGGACTGCGTTTACTTGGAATTTAAATCATGTCGCATACGACCTTGCGCCTTGCTTTCAAATCCGCATGTCGTTTATTTAACTGTCGATAATAGGTTTTACTTTACGAAAACATTCTCCTGTAAGTGTAAGCAGAATATACAAAGACTTCTATACGGTTGTAAATGTATAAATAATTAATTGTATGGAATTATCACGTTTCAAATAGAGAAATTTTTAAATTAGCACTCAAATAGCAATCTTTTAAAACTCGTCAATACTTTACACATGCTTCTATAGGTATTGTAATTTTAGTATGATGCAGCAAGGTCTTTAAATCTCATATTTTCCTTGTGCATTAACTGTATAGATTTTACAAATTAGTGATATGGACTATCTCTGCCTCACTTCGTTCCTTTGCTGTGATCTAATATTTGTTTTTAAAGTGTAGGTATTATGTTTTATGTGACGTAAGTATACATTTCTGTTTCTAATTCCGTCTCCATATAAACGTTTTAAATAAATTAAAAAAACATCATACATATAGCACAAGTCTTAGTTTGTTAATTTATAATTCTTTGAAATATTCAGGTATATCTCTTACTTAATTAAATTAATTTCATACAGTATCATTGAGACCTCAATTAGCGTTAATGGTTCAGTCTTTTCTTCATTATATTTATAATCATTGAGCAAAAAATTGCGGAATACCTTGTGGTGTCTATACATAACCTTTACATCACTATTCCGAGAATATGTCGCGAACCTTCGGATTTCGTTTTTGATTAATTTCCTCGAACCGGTCTTGCTGTGTATGAAGAGTGCATAATCGATTGTCATATTGCAACAGCAACGTATAGTGTACAAATATCTTGTTAAAAAATGAGAAAAAACAAATTCCAAAGAGTTTTTTTCCGATAAAAGAATATACCTCTTTTTCGGTCATTAATTCGTCGCTCGACTATCAGTTGTAAGATATAATAAACCTAATGTATCTACATAATATTTTTTGTCTTTATTTAGAGGCATAAAAGAATCTAATCCCATGGTACCTTAATAAAAGTCCAGTATAATGAATATTTCTTGCGTGATATTTGTATGAAATATTGTAAGAATTAATGAGTAGATAAAGCTGTCTCTGAGGAGGTAAGAAAATTTCTCATACATATTTCTATAGGTCGAGTACCAAGTAATGTAGTAGCAACTGTTAAATCTAATTTATTACAACCACAAATCTCAGGATAAACAAAATACAAAACTGTTTTATTTCAGTAACCTATCAATAACAACAGTGTCATCACCAAATCTTCTTTGCAGTTCGCATTTGAACCCTTCTCCCATGACGTGGTATCTTCCTGGAAAACAACAAATTTAGTTAATTCATAGGTTTTTTTTAAAGGAATTTTGCTTTGAGGCTAGAAAAGTAAGTCTGGGTCTGAATTGGACAAGATGTCGCATTCCTCGTCAATTAGAAAAGCAAGTGAAATTAATGTATTACTTACTGACTATACATTACTGATAATACATTTTATACTCAGGTAAAATAACGTAGTTTAAAACATATGATATATCCTTTTTCTTACCCGTCCCAGTCCTTTGTTATTCCTCTCGTCAACCCTTTCTTAATCGCTTTACAATTTAAAGTCGACAATCCATTTGTAGAAGCGTAAGGTCTGCAAACGACCTTACGCCTCTCCAAATGTTCATGGGCCGTGGTAGCGCTTACGGTGGTAGGCGACTATGACATAAAAATATATAAAACGTAGTTTGCTTAATCCATTATGATCATGTGAAGAAACTTACTATCTTTTACATGTTTGTCCTCGCAGTTTTGATACTCGAGTTCGCAGTAACTATGGAAGTAGTGATATTTCCATCTGAATGTATCGTAACCGCATATAGGATTGTGGTAGACTCTGTATGGAATATAAATAATAGTACATGTATTTGTGGAGGAAGGAAGGAGGTAAAAGAAGAACTAGACCAAACTTAAATAGGACCGGACCACATGGCAGGCGCTAGCTTTCAAATAAAAAAAAATCATAAAAATCAGTTCACCCAGTAAAGAGTCATGAGGTATGTAACAAACACAAAAATACAGTCGAATTTTTTTCGATTTTTTTCGAAGTCAGTTGATGAATAAAATATCTTAAGAAATTTAAGTACAATGTCCTATTTATAGGTTGATCGTCACACATCATGACATCACAGTAAATTCTAATTGGCAATCTTTAGACAGTAGAATGGTAAAAGAGAAAAAAAGAATGGTAATGTTTTTATTTTCGAGCTTTAAGGAGTCGGTGGTAAAAGTAAAATGGTAAAAAAATATGACAAAAAATGACGATTCAAAAGTGATTTCAGAAGAAGTCTAATTGAATAAATAAATGTTTAACTTTGAGATAATCTGAGAGACTGCAGAAACAACCATAAAAAAGTCCGTATCCCGTAGGAATATTGGGATAAAAAGTTAACCTATATGTTATTCCAGTTGTTCAGCTATCTACGTACCAAATTTCATTGCTATCGGTTCAATAGTTTTTGAAAGTGCAACAAACACACACACATCCTTACAAACTTTCGCATTTATAATATTAGTAGGATCTACGTCACAATTGTCTAGAACATCTGATGTAGTCTGCGACACAGTCCGTGTAGATCTTCTTCAGATTTGGCGGCAGCTCGTCATAGTTCATGCCTTCGAACACAAACACAGGCTTGTCCATATCTTCTAGTTTAAAGTCTGTCAGGTGGGGGAAGGGGAGGGGCTTTCTGGTTTTCTGTGCGTTTACTGCTAGAACTATTAAAACAACAAAGATAAATATTAAATAATAAAGAAAATTTTGGATTGTTTTTTAAATAAGGTATGAAGAGATTATTTTTGAGGGATTGATGTTAATTGTTAGAATTACAATATTACGAGATTGACTTCTTATTGTTCATAATGAGTGAATGCAGTGTCTTTAAGGGTTTTTTACATAAAAAACATTTAACTAAGTCTTTGGTACTGTTGTTTTTCTTTTCTTTACTAAATTATTGCGCAATAAGGACGTATTATTAACAATTATGAAAATTTTCGACATTTTGTGAATCTGTCCACGGATTTTTTGATGAAAGTTACACAATATTTTTCAAGCTGTACTCACATAGAATGTAAAGAAACAATTGCTTCATCATGTCTTAACATAAACAATGCAGAATTTCAATTAAGATAGTAGAGATTGTAATAATTTCAATCAGTTTTAATCTTCGCGGAGTATCTTTCTTTTTTAATTTACTTGCGCTATCCCACAGACCTAAAAACTGGGTGTCTTTGTATATAGTCTATAATATTATCTGTAATAGTCTCTTGTTTCTCTATAAGATTAATTTTTATTCATATTTTAGGTTCATCGGCTAAAACAATAAATAAATTAATCATGTAAGTAATTGGAACTGCACTGTCCATTGGATTAATACATACATATCTACATATTTTACTTACTACAGTGGCGCAATGCCTCAAGTGAGTCTTGGCCTCCGAAGTATACCTACATACCATAGATAATTAAATATTACTAGTAAGTACTAACAAAAATTTAATAATAAATAAATTCTTCAGTTTCATATGCTCCATAAGCTGAAGAATTCATTTATTTGTATGTTAATCTCAGGAACTATTGGGCCGATTTCAAAAATTCTTTCACAGTTGAATATGTATATCGTAGGTGATCCCTGATTGCTATAGAATAACACGGTATAATACACGAGAATAACGAAAGAAGCCGGGGCGGACTGCTAGATCAATTGCAGAGTCCGCTTTGAAATTTGTCATCGTCACGAAGTAGTTACGTTCCGAGAGATACAACTAGCAATAAGGGAATTCGTTCATCACGCCCGGACACTTCTTGGAAGTTATTTGAGATATCTTTTTAACGGCTTTTTATACTTCTTCTAAATAGATATAATATATGTTTGTAAAAACTTAGTGTTTTGTGTTGAGAAACAATTTTTAACATAATCCAAATGATTTATTTAACTTCAGTTTATAATTTAAACGTTTATCATGTTTTTAAAGGTATGTTAGTTGTGTTTATAATATTACCTATGTAGTAAAATTCATTAATTTTATTATATATGATAGCAGTACTGTTTAACTTTCAAATGCAATGGACACGGGCGAAGGACAACGATCCATTCAGCCTAAACAGACATCGACAGTGGAATCTCATTAGACCGATGATGTTCTTAAAACAAATGTTTCGCTCTCTATTCGCTCCAATAATTTAGATAAAAGAGCTTAAGTCTGCAACATTTACGTGCGATTTGCAAAGAATGTTTACAAATGAGCAACACGTGTTGTCCATTACGTTTCAAACAGGTCAAGAAGAACCGCCTGCCGACAGAGCGATTAAAGTCTATCTTAAAATCCAAAAATGGCGGCCTGTTAAATCGGTTTTCATTTACAGATGCAGCTTAATAACATTTAATGACAGATTTCAGAGATTCTATGTTTAAACAATAACTGTTGATATAAATAATGTCGCCTGAGGATACTTTACATTAAATTATTTGCTATTGTATTAACAAAATAATATATATTTGAAATCTTATTAAAAAATAGGTAACTATTAGATGTACATTGGATCTTGTTTCCTAGTTGCGGTCATGTATTCTTAATTTCTGTATTTTCTGCCAATATTCATTTAGAGCTAACTTTGTATATATCTTATCGAATGTCAATAGTTTTTTCACATACAAAATCAAAAATGCCTTGGACAACATGGTTAGTTCTTAATGATCACTAGGTACCTAGTATAGAACAAAGTCGCTTTCTCTGTCCCTTAGTCCTTGTATGCTTAAATATTTTAATCTTCGCAACGGATTTTGATGGGGTTTTTTTTAATAGATAGAGTGAGTCAAGAGGAAGGTTTATATGTATAATACAATCTATTAAACTACTTCGAATTTAACGAAAGCGAAGCCATAGGCAAAAGCTAGTGTATGTATAAAATATAATAATCTATAATAGCCGTTTACACTACTTTAAACAAAAGATACTGTTTGATTAACAGAGGTTTCTTTGTAATACGAATTAACTAAAATTCTGCGAAAAATGATAAGTTTTGAAAGTTACTGAAACTGGCATAGACGATGATGTTATTAATTGTCTCAGGTCTCTGAATGAACGTTTAAGACAACAAAATATGTTTATCTTAGTTACAAATTAATGAATTAAATACAAATAATTGTAGTTACATGATAAACGATTTAAGTACGATTATCCGAATTTAAGAGATTATTAAGAGCTATAAAAGTATTTTTAAAAGGTCTGGTTCTGTTGCGTTTTACCTTAAAGTATAAAGTGTTGCGAATTAGATCTGATAAAGATAATTGCTAACAATTGTTTCGGATTTGCAACGACTATATAATGCAATTGAAGTATTTTTGGTTGCACTGATCAGTTTTATAGTTTTTTATTTATTTATAGTTATTTGTTACTAGTTGTCAGCGTAGTATTTGTAATAAAGCTTATATTAAAAGAACCCTTTAAGTCGAATAGTATAAAACAAAGCCGCTTGCCGCCGTCTGTCTGTCTATATGCAAAGATCTTTAAAATTTCGCAACAGATTATTGTTTTTTTTAAGAGTCATTGAAGAGAAAAGTATATATAATAACATAGAATAAAAGAGGGGGGAAAGAGATTGCCGCGGTTAAAAACAAGATAGTCATAGACAATATTCATGCACAAGCAAGAAAGCACACAGCTAACAACAAAAGACAAACCAGAGACAGTATAAAGAAGGAAATTAGAATATCGTAAACACAGAGACGACAGCATAAGGAGAAATAAAATTATTACTACCCATAATTTAATATTGTTGGAATCTTTATACAACGTTTCAATCACAGTAATAATCGTATGTGTGAAATGAACTGTTGAATCTGAAACGACTTGTAATTTCCGAGGCACCCAATTATCGGCCCTCCAGTAATTGATGGGTCAATATTTCATCAAACAACGGTTTAATGAACTTTTATTACAACATAAGGAACTTTCTAGTACATCATAGTAAGCATTCTTTTAACTTGCTATCTAGACATTTTTTTCTTCGTAAAGTTTATAAAGATTTTAACTATGTAGGCATGTGGTAGAACGTACTATTCCTACTAATATTATAAATGCGAAAGTTTGTAAGGTTGTGTGTGTGTTTGTTGCTCTTTCACGCAAAAACTACTGAACCGATTGCAATGAAATTTGGTACGTAGACAGCTGGACAACTGGAATATAGGCAATTTTTTATCCCTATATTCCTACGGGATACGGACTTGCGCGGGTGAAACTGCGGAGCGCAGCTAGTAATTTTAATAAAACAGACATATTCATTTATTTGATTTTCATAGACGGAGTAGCAAAATATCAAAATATCCCTGCATTTTTTGTGTTTATTGAATTCATATTATTAAAAAAAAAACTCCCGCCATGCATTACTCACATAGTTACGACAAGAACGGGCATCATTGTAATAAATCCAGTTAAAAGTCAATAAATTAACTGGACGACCCGCCAACTCGATGCTGTGGCGCTACCGAAATATTTATTTATTTTATTTAACGATGTTTATATTCCACTTGTTTGTATCAAAGCATTTATTTATTTTCAACAATAAATATTAAATGTCATTGAAATATTTTTATTTTAGTCATTATTAGTTCTCGTGTAACTCGACAATTAATTTGAATTACACAATTACATACACAAATTCTAATATATTTTTGCACCTCGATATGTAGGATCGACCATACCGATAAATTATTATGTTATCTATTTATGATTAAAAGGAATCCTCAATTCTCTCTATATCAATGGCTATATTTTAAAAAAAGAAAATCGCGAAAAAAAATATCTGAAAATCGCGCGGGTTTATAAAAGCTACAGCAGGCTATGGCTATCACTGTCCGTACATAATAAAGATAAAAGTAAAACAGGCAACCCTTTATTTTTACAACAGGTAATAAAAATATAATCACAGACTATCTAAGCATCAAACGGTTGCGTATCCTGTCCACCTGGCATGAGCACGTGCGCACACCACGTACATTTTTTGCCGCGTTTTTTACGCAGCTCTTCATTCTATTTTTAAAATAGGCTCCTGTCCAGATGACGGGATGGGAGTTTCAAGAGCGTTCTTTATTTGAAATAATTAAGGATTTTGAAATAGAGAATTAAGTAATTTAGAGTCAGTAGTATCCCATTCTATAATATCTTCGTGTATGGATGACTAAATACTTTCCAATACCAAAAGGATTTCAAAAATCAGTCAAGTGTGAGTCGGACTCGCGCTAAGGGTTTCGTACTGGCTAAATGGCTAAAGGACAACTGCAAAAAAGCGGGTCATCCATCTAATGTCTAAGACCGTGCCAATCGTTGTACTCGATTTTTGTTATTCGGGCAACAGGAATACATGTTTGGAAGTGTTAATTTTCCTACTATCTCGGCTAATAATATTCAGCTTGATGACAGACAAGCGGATAGAAAGACACTCAGACATGCAGGCAGACAGACGGACAGCGAAGTCTTAGTAATTGCGTCCATTAAACGGAATTGTGAAAAATTTTGCCTTTAGTGTGTGCGTCAAATTTATAACCCTTATAGTGTGGGGGAGGAATTGAAATACTTCATTTATTTTAGTTATGTTTGAAGTGCCCCACGCGTTCTATGAAGCACTTCACAGATAAGGTATTTAAGGAACTTTTATGGATTTTTCATAGTCCGTCTACAACTGTAATAACAACTCTTTAGACAATTACAGCGAACCATAAAAAGTAAACGTAGACATTAAATACTCGTCCTTTGTAACACGCTTTTTAAATTGATCATTTTCTATGGAATGAATTGTTATATAAGACTGTTTTGTGCCAATAAGCAAATACACAGACATGCACTTTTATTTCGTCTTAATATGAAAACTTTTTTCTTCCTTTTTCCTTCTACATGGGCCTGGTGTATGTTGAAACATGCAAAAAAAATTGTGTCTGATTGTTATATTAAAATAACCGCTTTTTACTCAATGGACATGGATCTAACCAACTATCAAATTGTTATTGTTAGTTTTAAATTTTTCTTCGTCTGTCTATTTGTTCCGGCTAATCTGTGGAACGGGCGACGCGACGCGACGGGCTTTCACTGGAAGATAGCCTGTGTAATGAGGATTAATTTTAAATAAATGGCTTTATACGTTTATTGACGCGGCTGTATCCGCGGGACTCGGCTAGTCCATAATTACGCGCGAGTTTGTTTAAATTAATGACAATCCAGATCTAGCGCCATCTGTTGACGCAAATGGAAACTGACTTACTTACACTTACTCAAATATAACGTAATATAAACCAAATGCTTCCTACACACCACAAACGAGATCAAAAACTTAACAATTTCCGATAAAACATGAAAAGAAAAAGGAAATGTTTGCTATCAAAATATGATTGGGAATGGAAACACCGGCGGACGTTCAAATTGTAATCTTCCCAAAAAACGTTTGATCCGCGTCTTTATTATTAACGGGTTAAGGTACATTATTTCCGATTTCCTAATTTCCTGTCGTCACACCTCATTCACCCAATTTAGGGCGTCCTGTCTCGTGTAAAAATATACCAAAACTAATGCCATTAATAATAGACATGATTTTATTGTACGCAATGTGTATGTAGTTAGATAACATATTTACGTATGTCTTTATATATAATTATATATAATATTTATATATATATATAATTATTACAATGATTAACTGAGCGTGCAGCTCTTTTATATAATTTATATTAAAATACATACATACATACGTTTTATATATATATAGTAAATAATATATATGAATAATTATAATTATTATAAATATTGAACCATAATTTATATAAAGTAAACTGAAAACATCAAAAAACGTTTTTTTACACCAAATTGGTATAAACATAGATTTTAAATACGTAAAACTATTTTTTCCACATGCAATTAACGTCGTTGGTTACTAAAAATTAGTAAGTCTTAAATACTTCCTTAATTTAATCATCATTATTACATTACAAGCGAAGCGAATAATTAATAATTGTGATAATTCAATTATTATGAAGAAAATCAATCATCTAAGCTTCGGTTGACCCGTAAAATTTTCATTAGTGTTCTACTTACATAGTAGGAAATGATGTAACCAGCATATTACAAATTCGTAATATTTTATTATGTAATGAATATTGACTTATTATTATTTAAATTAAGAATATTTGATGAATTCTATGTCTTAAATTAATATTATTAACATTGATTTTTTTTAAGTTTTGCGCCATCTATGTTTAATAGTCGGAACTATGATAAAACTCTTTAACGCCCCACGTTAATCGCAAATGTTTCCGATTGTCGTGCGTGCGTACATTAACACTAATTTGTGTCTGGGCTCTAATTGCAGAACATAATTACTTATTACATATGCTCCATAATAACACATTTTGCATACTTTGTTTGTTGTTAACGCATATTAATATTAATTATTCTTCAAATCAATTATGTTGAATATTGAAAAAAAAAACATCATTATTTAGTAGGTAGGCATGTATGTATGTAATATGTAGACTCATATGCTAATAATAATTAACAATACTTACAATTGAGAAAAAAAATCATAATTCTTTACTCAATTTACTTACAAAATAAATCAAAACGATGCAATAACAAAGGTCATTCTCAAAGCACTAGTACGAGTTTTTTCGAAGACACATTCCAGCATCATCCGGCGCGGGTTTTTCAACTTCCTTGCGCCAAGTTTACGAATGATGACCACTTTTACCGACACTTTCTTCATTACCATACTCAGTTATTATTACGGAGGAAGTGTGTGCTTTTCAAGTAGTACTTCTGTGTAATTGTCAACATTTACATTTATCTTGGACCATGCATATAACAGTGAATTTTGAAAATAGAAGCAAGTAGACATGTTTTTAAAAAGATCACATTAGTATTTAAGGACATCTGATTTGTACTCGTGATTTGTAGGTTCAACCAAGATTCAAATATTATCTCAAAATTCTATGCCTATTATTGTGATCTTTTATGTGAACGTTTTGCTAATCATTGAAATATTACCTTCATGACTAGACATAGAGCTGGTCTAAAGCTAGTCTAGATAAGTCATCAAAGTACTCTAAGTATATGAATGCTTATACCACGAATCAAAGGGCCTACGAATAAATAATCTATGTGAAATTAATCTGCTATCTGCACCCTATGAATCCGTGTTCATTTTAAATGAATTAACCTGAAATATAACGTTATAACTTTTTGATTACACCTATGTGTTTCACAAGAATTAATAAAATGCATTTGATGAACATTTGAAAGTAGCATCAATTACCTACACACACAAATAAAAACTCATTAACTATATCTCTTTATAATATGAGTATGAAATATTACGGATAAGTTATTTTGTCCAAATCTCTTCATCGTGAAAATAAGTATTTAAGACTAAGGAATTGCATCAATTAAATATAATCCAAGGAAAATATATATAGAACTCACTTTGTGCTGGAGCTTCGTGCACAAACTATTCAAATAGCAAATAATTTTTAATGTGTTTCTGAGAATATGTGAAGAAATTCGCAGCACATCCTTAAAACCGAAACGAATCGAAATAGATGTTGTTGTTAATTTGATAATTGTTAGATGTAATATTATCCTACTTCCTAATAAACTAATATGATAAATGCGAAAGTTTGTGAGGATGGATGTGTGTGTGTGTGTTTGTTACTCTTTCTCGCAAAAACTACTGAACCGATTGCAATTAAATTTGGTACGTAACTAACTTTTTATCCCGATATCTCTACGGGACACGGACTTACGCCGGTGAAACCGCGGGGCGCAGCTAGTGATCTTATAAAAAGGTGCTCATCCACTACAAGTGCTTGCACACGGCTTCGGTTGGCTATCATTTGGTGCGGTCCGTATACTCTACTTGTTACTTTTCCAGACACACTACTTATATCCTCCATGGTTAACTCTATAAGAAAATTCATAGTCGTGTAATTGTATAAATTTTAAGAAAATGGTGAAAGCTATATTAATAAACTTTTTTGTGCTAAAATTATCGATTGCATGCGTTGAAAATGTGAATTTAATATTTTATAGGTGTCTACTATTTATTTATTATTACGAAATAATTTAATGAACTAAATGGATTAAATTTTTATATTCACTATAGCGTATGTAAAGTTTCCCTATCATAATAACTACTATTATAGTATTATGTTATCTATGCTATAATACCTATTGAATAACCCGCTCATAAAATTTGTTGCATCAACAAAATGGATGGTAGCCGGATGCCGTGAGAAAATTGCACTAATAAACGATGGGTTTTCGTACTATCATAGTTTTTTTATTGATTATGAAGTATGTAGTTCAATTTTATATTTTTCTTGGCTGGTTTAATTTTATATCGACCGTGGAACAATATTCACATTCTTTCATTCATTAGAATTGTTAGTTATTCCTTTATTTTTAGGGTATGAGAATAGCAGATGTAAAAGTAAAAATTGTCTATGGAAATAACATCGATCAAATATTGAACATTCGCCACTCTATATGGCTATTGGATGCCATCGATAAGCATCATACTTAATCAGAGTATAATAGACAAGTACGCAGGGCTTCCTGTTGCAACAATAGGAAACAGCAGGTGGCACCCCTCCCTCGAACCCTTAGTACTTCCGCGAAGTTTCAAACCGTAAATCCTGGCTCAGTAGTCAAATAGCTGTCACTGTGATCGGCCGTACAATCGTGCGCACGATATGGCTGCGCCCGTGCCAGCCCCGCGAATGCGTCTGGCTTTCCACCCCCATAACATTCATGTAAGTTTTACAATTCGAATTGCGAATACATTTTGGAACATGTCAAATTTCGCGCTTCAATTTGAATTCCGAACGTGTAATGTGATCATTGATTATGTTATTCCTCTTTTTTGTTAATATTTTTTTATTGCCAGTTTTTATAAATTAATTATTTTCGGTGAGTTGGATCATAAAATTGTCTACGATAATTTTTAAGACTCCAGTGTTACGTGTTCAAGTGTAGACCTTCGCGCGTGGGAACCTGATTTTCTGCAATCTTTGCATACTGTTGTGTTGAGTAATAATCATTTTAATGTTTGTGGTATTTGTCAATTGAAAAGTGTAGAGGTATTACAGTGAAATATATTAACGGACATAGGTTGTTTTAAAAGCTAACTTGACAGAAACTTTAAAGTTTAGCCTAAATAATAATCAGAAATATAAAATTAAACGCTATTTCAATTTACACATGAACACTTTATAATGAAATTTTTATAATCAGATTTTTTAAAATAATTTAAATACAAATAAATAATACTAACTATTTATGAAAATAAGCGCATAACAGTAGTTACCCAATTCTTCAATATGGTAACATCTTACGTACTGACATATTATAGTTTACTCTGTGTAAATACTTTTTTTTAATTTATTTTGTGGTTAGCGCGCGTCCAGGAAGTGGCGAAGTGTTGATTTGAGACAGCAGTTGTCGCTTACGCACTTACAGAACGTTTGTTTTACAAATAACTACACTGACGTAAACATGAGACGATTGTAAATCTGCTATTCTTCAACCACTACTTCTATGAGAACACTAAACGTGAAATTATTACGAAATCAAATGTAATTCGTATATGCTTGAAATAGTGAATATTTAGGCAGTTTTTTATGCGGGTGTCGGATTGATTAATTTTTATTTATATTGTCTGTTGTTTTCCATTATTATGAAGGTTGAAATATTGTATTGCCTTGAATCTAGATCAACCTGAAAGCTATTTACACTTGCTCTACCGATATAAAGACTTACTTTAATATTATACCTGGATAGATTGAAATGTATTTTGATCGTGACTTTTAGAACATTTTATTTATTTATTTATTTATAATACTTTATTGTACAAAACAGAAAAAATAGTTTATACAAAAATTTAATATGGCACAATGAAATTTTGTACAAAAGGCGGCCTTATTGCTAGACAGCAATCTCTGCCAGTGCAATTGCTAGACAGCAATCATTTGTTATCAATGGTGAATAATTAATAAACTGTTTTCATTTCCACTTTAAATGGTTCAAAATTCCAACTATTCTCATAATCTAATCCAATTTAATAGTAAAATATTCCTACCGACCTGTCAACGTTTCAAATAAGATTCTAAAAAAGAACCAATATATTATCATATTCTCAAATAAGTGGAGATCATAAAATTTTAACACATTTGCAACGTAACCTTTTTTTTTTAAGTGGGAAAATCTTGCATAAGATACTCACGGCACCCGGGAAAAGAGTCGTGGGTTATGTCGGATTCCTACTGACTAAAACCACATTGTGTTCCGACGCGCTGCTTTAAGCGGAACTGCGGAAACACTATGTACTCTGTGTGTACTCTGCCTCTACTCAACCTAACCTAACTTAAACTAAGCTAGCTGCAAATACAGGTAACTGTTTCGTTAGACATATTCCTAACAATAACATTTTTTCCAGACCACAATCAAAGTCTACGCCCGCTGCCTTCGTCCAGATATCGAATACAAGACCCTCTCAGTCACCTGGGGGACCCGGGCCAAGGAGGTGGTGGCTACACTACTGGGAAAGTTTCGCATGAGGCACCGGGACCCTCGGCTGTTCTACCTGAGCATGGAAGTCAGGGTCAGGGCCGCTGGCCTGCGCACCACGCTCGTGTTGGATGATGATGCAAGACCTGCTGCGCTGCAGGCCTGCCATCCTAAAGGTTACTCGAAGTAAGTACTTTTTAAACGGGGTTTTTTAAATAACATTATATCGAAATTATCTGCATACATACAGATTATTGCCTAGATTAGTATCCTTACTTAAATTGTCTCATTTGCTCTTATAAAGAATAAACGTAAGGAATTAATTATTTAATCCTTACAACCCAAATTAGGATACTAGATAAACTCGTGAAATGTTATACTAAATCCTTGATAAGTGTACAAAAATTGAATAAAATCTGTCCCTTTAAAGTTAGTCATAATCTAGAATAAGTCTGTTACATACAAACTTACAGGTGAAGCTAATAAAAGCGTGTTAAAAAGAATTTTCGTGCTTTAGCACGAGCATAAGCTATAGCTTAAGTTTATTTAAGGACTATGAGATAAAACGTGCATCCTAATTTGTCTGACTTCACTTTCTTATGTACCTAATGTAAAATCTCAATTAGTTAACTCAGATTGAAGTCTAAAAAGGTTTTTTTTAGCTTCATGATCAATTATTTTTTCTTTAATAAACTTATGTCCTGTCTTAAATGCCATTTATTTTCAATTTTTGCCCTCAAAATACTGCACTATCAAAACTAGTCCACAACTAGATCTGAAATTTAGGCCAATTGCACTATTAAGTTCGCAACCTATCTGTTTTACTTGTTGATAGTGCAGTAATTAATTATCGAAATAATCGGGTATTTATATCTATTGAATTGTTTTCATATAATACTATGATAATAACAATATTGTTGTTTACAAATGCTATGTTATATTATATATATATAGGTGACTTCCCGAACTCGCAGCGCCCTAAAAACATTTATGGACATGTTCCCCTTATTTTTCTTACCTTTTGAATCTTTACTCGAGTATTATGAATACATACAAGTTAAAATTATCACAATCGGCTAAGCCATTCTCGAGTTTAAGCGAGACTAATGACCAACAATTGGTTTTTATACATATAGTTTTATAATTGTGCATTTGAAATACAATTAAAAGCCTATGATCATCTAGCTGTTACCCGTGTCGGCAGTCGCGTGTTATTCGGACGAGAAGTAGTCTATGTGCTACTAAAGACTCTAATCTATGTCTGCAGTAAATTTCATACAGATATGATAAGCAGTTTTCGCGTGAAAGAGTCACAAATATCCATACATCCTTCAATCCATCTATACTTACAAACCTTTGCGTTTATAATATTAGTAGGATAAACTGTTTTGAATGAATTAAATTATAGCACGATTATGGCTCTTACTTTGATAATGGAATAATCTTGTTTCAATAGTTGATATGCTTCTGAAAGCATTTCTACAATTCTCTGAGTAGACATGCTTTCGTAAAATTAGCAAGTTGTTAGTATTAGATTCTAACCTTCATTATACACATATTTATCAGCAACATCATTAACCTATTTTGATTGTCGTCCTCCAAACATATTTGTTAACGGTTTTGTCAAATTGTTGATGTTTTTAGTCGAAAATCTGTCAAAACAACAATGTTACTACAGCATTCGTTGGACCACCGGCTAGTTGCCGCTCGAAAAAGCTTTTGTCCCCTTTCCGGTGCTATTCTTGGCGCGTAAACACGAGCAATAAAAAAGTTTAAAAGATTTCTCCGAGAGCCCTGTGACCGTATGGATATTCCTTTACTTGATCTGTTGACGTCTGGATTGTTTGTGGACACTTTGATTGCGTTTTAATGACTTGATAGCATTGTTTACATTCTTTTAATACTCAATTCTGATTTATAAAGGTTAGAATTGTGTGATGGAAATTATTTGCTATATTCTATACAGTTACAAGCTTCGCCGGATGGGAGAAAATTCTTAGCCTAGTAATGAGTAATTACTGAAGGCTAGTTGAGGAAACAATCAGAGAGTTATGCCCAGTTATTGCTCTTTCACTTACTGAGAATCTCATAATTATCGATGATTTCAATCTATAATGTATAAGACTAGTATTAGTATTATATAATAGTATATATATGTAAAAATTAAAATCTGTTTCTCATGATAGCCAAGCGAAAAATTAATTGTGACAAGAGTCGAGAATTTATAATTATCTGAATTAATTATATAAGTAAGAAATATTTATAGTGTAAAAACTAAACATATAAGCACTGTAAGAAAAATATTAATCACAAGTCGTCATTATTGTATCATCTTAGATATCTTATTATTATCATAGTGTACGTTTACAGAAACGGTGATTATGACAATAAATAACACCAATAATCGTTAAAATTATCCATAGACGTAATATCTATTGTTATTGCTGTTACTGATAGAATTATGGATAAGAAAGTGAATTATAAAAATAACTCCCAGAGAGTTGAACTTAAAAATATTGAAGGTGTAAATTAAGTCAGTAAGATTGTCTGAGTTTCAACGTTCGCATAAATTGTTTTCTATGAAGAAAGTAAGGAGGGGGAAGGTTCCACTCCAGATTATTGGATGGTACCAAACGACATGAATTTACTTTCAAAAAAAAAAAAAATCACGTCAATCGGTTGAAAAACCACGGAGTTATCGACTAAATAATAATAGTTAAAAAAAACTAAAAAACACGCTTTTATCATATTTTGCAAATTGAAAAATTGAATAATTTTATCAAATTAGTGTATTGTCATCGGTCCTCAATAAATCTACAAAGTTTGAACGAAATCTGGCCGTTTAAAGTGGGTCAAAATCGCGCCCAAAGAAGTCGGTTACAAACAAACAAACATACAAACATACAGGTGAAGCTAATAAAAAGCGTGTAAAAAAATGGTTGATTGGACTGACTGATTGATTCCCAACGAAGGAGTCGTTGGGAACGTAAGTTAAAAATAATGAGGACGACCTTAGTAATTATAATTTACCGTTTCGCTAATCCTCTAACCTTTCGATAATTTCAAAGCTCTTATAAGCGTAAAGTATTTTATGTAATTGGCTTTCGATAGATTTTTTTTCGTGTAGCTTTATTCATTACTTATCAAAGAAGTTCCGAACAAGAATTAAATTTCATAGACATTAAATTTTATTTTTATGTTTATGTCTAAGTCTTACCTCTAAATTAAATTGAAGGTTCTTTATTCGATATTCTTGTAATGCCTTTTAGTGCATCTTAAAATTTATCGTTCCACTTAATTATTTCAAGTGGATGCATAAGGATTGATGTTTTAACTCTAACAAATTTATAATTATCTTTGGTACGTGTTACATTGTTTATATTTTGATCGATTTAAGAAAATATTTCAGTCGTTAGGTAATTAGTTTATTATTAATTATAGCATTTTTTTTTCAGTGCTCATCCACGATATCTTGTATCATTCTTCGCTTAATTTTATATAGAACTTAATTCTGAGCTAAATTTGAATTATTTTAACTACGCGACGATAAGAAAGGTTTAGAATATTTTTTCATATGACTTGATTTTGAATTTCTATAATATTTAATTTAATAACCATCATTATCATCACCAGCTCATATATGTGCCCACTGCAGGGACATTGTACATTTGTCAAGGATCGGTAACAATAATAATATTTCACGAATTTATTTTATTATCCAGATGTGGATCTCCAGAATTAAGTAATTTTCTTGCACATACTCTGTATAAAGAGCAAATAAAAAAAATCTTGTTGATTATAGAGAATTGATTTTAATCAATGCGTGTCTTTTATTATTTTTTTTTTAACTTCATGTATTAATGTTACCATAATATATTTTTCAGATTTTCTCTCCAAATGCGTCCAGGTGGTCTCGTAAAGATCTACGATTCAGCATTGATGTCGTCATCCCAATACAAATGTCTGCTGACGAGCGAGAGGACGACCGCTGACGAGCTGTTGGCCATACTGCTGCACTGTTACGATTCTAATGAGGGCGTCGAAAGATTCTCTTTGTATGAGGTGGGTTGATGCTCATGAAATAGTTTGAAAAATATTGAAGAGTTACTTGCAATTCTGCGTTTATAAGATACCGGTAACATTTAAAGCTAGTAATCAAGTGATTTGGAATCATTGTAGAAAACGGATATATGTCCCTCTCTAATTTTCAACTTCGTTCAATTTTCTGTAAAAATCTGAAATCAGTTTGTTTCTCTTACTTACTACTATACTTTAATTCCAGGTCTGCCCCTCCCAAGAGTACGAGCGCAAGCTGCACCCGGACGACTTACCGCTACTCGTGCAGCGCGCGTGGCCGTCGGACAGCGACTGCCACTTCCGCGTGCGCCGCAACCCGCGCGCCCCGCCCCTCCCGCCGCGCTCGCTGCCCCCCCTCGCCGCGCTGGCCCCGCTGCCGCCCGCACACCCGCCCGCGCCCCTCACCCCGCTCCCCTCCCCCGACGAGACCCAAGACGACGAACCTTCCAGAGCGCTCTCCGCTCTCTCCTTAGAGTCGGACGATAATAGAAGATACAGCCCCGTATACAAGTTCCCCAGCATAAGCTACTGTAGAGAAACAAAAAACGACTACTTGTACATCTGACTAGCGCTGAATCTAGTGCGATTCGAGTATTTGGGAAAGAAAGCGCTCAAATATAAGCGGCGCTGAGCTGGGTGCGACGTGTAAAAATGTAAAGTGTAAATATTGGAACGTTTTGTACCAAAGATCGAGAGGATTGTACATTTTTAGGCTAAGGTGTGAAAGGATTAGAACTATTTAACATTCATACGAATCACCCAGGTGTTATTGGAAAGCTATGAGCTATATGTACCTTAACAATGTCACGAGAACTTGCTTATTAGGTATCTGTAAAAATGTATCGATTAATGCAATTAGACATTATATTCAGCATTTTTTTATAGTACTTTTTTACAAGTTCTGTATAGACTAGTATAAGATGTCATTGTAATAACTAAAACGCAATTTTATCTTTAAATAACCAAGAATTTTAATAGTATCCGTAAAATGTATATAATTTTATATAGCCAATTGTAAATTTCATTAGTACATACATGTAATGATTTCATTTTATGCGTATCGAAAATATATGAAATTGATATATCTATATATTTTCCGAAATATAATTTAAACATACACAAATTCCTTCTGCTAAAGTTACGTTTTATCATATTGGATAAATTAAATAAAAATTATAAATGAGTAAACATAACTCTCTAGTCTTACGTCATCTACGTAAAACAAAATATTCCTGCATGATTATAACTCCTGTATACGAAACACTGGGTGTAAAATTGTAAATAAAATAAATATAGTGTTAGCTAGTAGACACCAAAGAGGCAAGATTAGATATTTATCTGTTATGTATTGTGATGTTTAATTTATTTATCTGGGGCGATGCCCGCACGTGGAGTTTATCCATTAGAATACCTGTAATAAATTAAATGATTACGTTTTCTTATGAGTTCGTTTTATTTTTAGTTGTCACTTATCCTACTATTTCTTTAATCAGTAGAATACATTGACAATTTGGGTCATATTGGTAATTAAATAAGGAATTTAATTACCAATATGAGCCAAATTAAATTTCAAATGCTTGAAATAACAAGCCAAAACTACGACTAAAATCAATAAATATAATAAAGAATATGAATTATAGAAAACTAGCAAACTTCAACAAAGGAATCATTTTGACCTTTTTTCCGGATTTTTATATAGTTTCTTTAATCTATATTGATTGGCTCTAAACCAGAAAAATTAGGAGTTGACTAGACATAGACTTTCCGCCTTAAAACAATTCAAAACACTTATGGATCTAGGTATTCGCTTTTGCAATAACCAAGTGTTGGCAACATCGTAATAGACTACAACTGGCAGCGTAGCTGCCAACGTGAATTTAAAAAAAGAAATAAAGAGGCGTCGAAAAACAAATGAAATGAAATGGCATTGGATGAGGTGGTTGGGGATTGTAGAAAGGA
>NC_052102.1:1143237-1146503 GCF_012273895.1 Zerene cesonia | reverse complement strand
GTGCTAATACTACAGATGATTGTTGGGGTCAATGTATAAAATCTTTACAACAAGGCCTTAATAGTACCATACATAAAAGCACAAATGCCGTGCCAAGTGAAGTGTGTTTTGTATATCGATTGAGAACCGATACGGATTTTTTGATGCCTGATAGTGAGGATATTATAGATGTGTCGGATTTACGAAGAGATGTTGATTTGAATATTAAAGCCAATGTAGAAAAGCAGAAAGAAAGCTTGGACAAATCTCGAACTAAAGCCAAAGTTTACGAAAAGGGTGACCTTGTATTAGTTAAAATTTTAAACAAAACTAATGATCGTCTAAGTGAAAAGCTTATGCCATCATATAAAGGCCCGTTCCAAGTCAAGAGGGTAATAGGAAATGATCGTTATGAAGTGACTGATTTAAGAGGAGGAGAAAGAAATAATAAACATTATACAGGAGTAGCTGCAGCGGAAAATATAAAACCTTGGATCGGAAACCATGATTGGGATTTAGAAAATAAAAGATTTTAAAAATAAAATGAATAAAAAGAATTAAAAAAAAGAACCGTACCGTGTTGGCAAGATATAATAAATACCGTATTGTTTTGATAAGTGAACCTAAAATTGCATAATGGTTGCGAGGCCAGGTAAAATGCAATGTTTTAAGCTATAAACTAAAATTGCATAAATGGTTGTGAAGCCACGTGTAATGCAATGTTTTAAAATTGCATAAATGGTTGTGAAGCCACGTATAATGCAATGTTTTAAGCTACACACTTAAGTGATGCGAAAAGCTCTTTAAGTGATACATGTTTCTTGGTAAGCCGACAGAACAGACCGACTCTTCTTAAGTGTAGCGAAATGCTCTTTAAGAGTGAGTAATATAAGTCTGAGGTTATAAGACGGTAATGTGAAATAGTAGAACGAATACTATGATCAAGAAGTTACAATAATATTAAGTCTAATTCATGTATTTAAGTTAATTTGTGATTGCAGCATTTTACCTAGACTCGTGGGGCGTCCGGGGCTGACGCCTTGCAGAATGGCCGTGTTGGCAACATCGTAATAGACTACAACTGGCAGCGTAGCTGCCAACGTGAATTTAAAAAGAAATAAAGAGGCGTCGAAAAACAAATGAAATGAAATGGCATTGGATGAGGTGGTTGGGGATTGTAGAAAGGATTGGTGAAGTGCTATATAAATTAGTAATTTGCTTACACAAGGCATATAACCAACTTGTAGTTTTAAAAAGTTTTAAAGCAGCATAATATTAAAGTAGCAGCATATTTAGACCTTTCAAGTAGAAGTATAGTGTTTACTTTCTTTAAGAAAGTACATTATAGATGTGTTCTTTCATATTCCCAGCCAAAAGCGCAGCAAATTGAAAGCAATTCGAAAAATTTCCTAGGTTTTTTTATAACTCATATTTTATTACAGTTCTATTCCTTAACATTTCCAAAAGTATGCAGTGTCCTAAATTTACTATATGAATGGTACTTATAACTACCACATCTCCGATACTCGGGACTACGCTACCCTAGCGTAGTCCCATGTTCACATGTTCTATAATTTATCATTAATTTGTTACCTACTGACATGGTTTGTCGTTTCCTTGGTTCTTAAATTAATTGCAACGGGTAAAATTAATACAAAAATCGATATAAAGTATTTTATTTACAAATGATTGCAACAATGAAGTACAGACGATGCATTATAATTACAAGAGTATGTATGTCCAAAAATGGGTATTAGGTAATATCTAACGGCACTAGAATTATCATTCAGTATTATACATAACATGATCCGTACCGTCAGTGCAAGGGTTGTCATAGACATACATTCAAATACTTATAGACACGGCCTTTAGTATAAATAATTTCAGAAAAAATCACTAAGCTTATAAAAAAGCTGGCAAATAATTCAAGGCTGCATCCCATAGACGTCCGCTCGCGGCCGCTGGCTATATCGATTTGAACGCATAGCACCATCCGTAGAAAAGTACCCACATTTTTAACTACAACTCTACGGTAATATGAAAAATATTTAACTTCGTTGACAGCGTAGTGAGTTTATGATGAATTGTGAAAACATGCAAAGTAATTAATATAGTAGTTATCATTATTTTGTGTATGAAACGAGCGCCTCTAGCTAGCATTGCAAGTTTAAATTATTTATTTGTATGTATGATACTTCTTTACGAACGGTGATACTATGTCTATGACGTCATTGTTCCCTACATCTCTCCTCACGAACACACATTCACTTACACAAAACAAGAAAGCAGAGACTCCCTCTTGCTTTAATCAAGAATTGAAAGGAAATAACAAAAGTTAAAGGTAAATGTGGATTTCATATGGCATTTTAAATTAAACAGTAACAATACAAATCTGCAATTTCGTTGGTAAAACAGTGGACAAGTTATTGGTAATAAAATTCGCAAAAAATTTGAGTAAACTTAACATAACATGCGGCACAAGGGAATCATAATTCAACATAGTATTTCTTAAAAATCTACATAATATATTATTCATTAAGATACAACATATAATTTTTATTACTCACGCAAAAATTTCATGACTCAATGTACCGCTTCAAAAATATAATACAAAATTTTTAATATTTAAATAAACAGATTTACTCAGGTTTTCTCATAAGGAAATAAGCAAATTGTTGCGTCTTTGAAAAATTTAATATTTTTGATTTACATACTTGATAAAAAGCTAGACCAAAAATTGCAAGTTTCAGGGGACTTATACACCTACCTACTATAATAAGGCTTTTTAACATTATAAGGTTTTCAAGTGGTACACTGTCGTCGAACAAACAATGCTCGATATTAAATATATTTCATTTGAATTCAGCAAAACCAGGCTTCCAAACGAAACTGCCCGCAGTCGCATTAAGTAAGATCAACGAAACAAACAAAAATGCCGAATCGTTTCGGTACATAACTCGAAGGCTAAAATCACTCACATCGTCTCCGAAGCGCGGCACTAAAGCTCAGGAATCGAGACAGCGTCTTTATGCGCGACAATGAATATTAAAATATTAACGAAATGACACAAAATCGCAAAACAACCGGCCGCAAGCGCCGCGTCGGCGCTCGCCGGCCGTCCGCCCGCCGGACGATAGAGAGTTCCATCACGTCGATCCCCAGAGCCGGCACCGGACCTATCTATATTTACAATTCAATACTTAATGAATAATATCATCGACGAAAGTGCATTAGAGTATCGACGTAAAATTGATCGGACAGCTCGGTGAACGGCGAATGTCGGTGCT
>NC_052102.1:1113683-1142237 GCF_012273895.1 Zerene cesonia | reverse complement strand
GCGCGTACCCCTCGTGGTAGTCCCGCGGGTAGTCGCGCGGGTACCGGTGGTACTGCTCCCGCGGGTAGTACTCCTCCTCGAGCCGCTCCGGCCGCGCCGCGCGCGACCTGCCGCCTGCGGACGCTAAGTGTTATTAAAAGTCCATGAATATCTGGAGGTTAGTGGAACAGACCGATTGTCCGTTTATGACGCCCGTCTTGACCAGGGTTAAATGCGAGATGAAATAGGTAGATAGATAGATACAATCGATATCATTTGACATGTCATAACTGTTTTCTAGTTCCACCCGTTCCATCTCGCAGACGACGGACGACGGACGACGGACGGTCGGCGGAGGATAAGAACACATGTTAGACACACGGCACACAAGGGCTGGGAAGGAGGGCGCGGCGCACTCACACTGGCACGCACTTACGAGGCCCTGCTAGGTAACGAGGGGCACCTTGACCTCCCCCACATTGCGCACTTTGCCCGGGCACGGCAGCACGGCTGCGGCGGCCGCGGGGGGCGGCGGCGCTGCAAACCAGACACCTGATGAAGCCCGCAAGCTTTTTGAGTAGCATAGCATTGGTCTGCCATCTTTGAACGTGGATTGCAGTGGAAATATTATGAGATATAAAAAATAATAGAAAATGTTGTTTGTTTCAATCCACACAGCCAGTCCAAAGATGATTCAGAGACAATATGTAAAATAAAAAAAGCTTGAAATAGAATAGACATCGATTAATTTAAAGACGACAGTGCAAAGTGACCCCTGATAGAAACAGATCTGTGAGGAACTATTTAAGTTAGTAGAAGCGGCACCATCATTAGTGGGACAAGCAAAAAAAATCTTGGGAATCAAAATGATTCAACCTGGATGGGGCTTCGTCGGTCTGCTAAATGACAACAGGAATATATGATCTTCTGCGATGCTAATGTGCTTGTCCTGCCGCGTTTACTGAAATGAACAGGAACTAATGAAGTGGACGATTTTATAATACATTTTTAATGATACACGGTGATTACTAATAGTTCTAAAAGCGTACCACTATATTTGAATGACTGTTTGAATAAGCAACAACATACAGACTACAACATTGAAGTGAATGGCGTAATGCTATGGTATAAATGTATTAAGGGAAAGAGTCAAAGAACTGATAAAGAAATGTGAAGTGCAATATCAATGTTGGGCATGGCAGGATAAGAAACAGAGGAGGTCAGTTATTGAAATTAATTATTAAAGCCGTTGTCTGCCGTGAAAGCTGTTTTTCATGTGAATCTTTGTGTAAACATATAAATAGAAAGTTACAGTGACATTGAGGATATAATTTTTACAAAACTTATCGCAAATTGGTCTAACGGAATTACACCAGATGATTTGGATAAGTGTTATTAAATTTTTAAAATAGGACCATCACTTTCAGGAACATTTTCCTGTGTTTGTTCTTCCAAAGAATTCCTTGAAAAACCACAGATCATGTTCGTGAAACTGACATCTACATGTTAGTTACCTCTCTCCCTCTCGTAATTGTAGGAGTCGGACCTCTCCCGGTGTCCTCCCGAGTGAGCAGGGGGTTCAATAGAGATAACGAATTGTTAGTTACAGAAATCAAGAAGAACTAATTACATAGATGGTATGGTGATTAGGGAGTTGAGAATTGAGGAGAGAATCGAAATGGATATGAGTTCTAACACCACGTCTTTAGGGTGAGTAAGTCTACGAGGAAAATTTTCGTTGAAAAATATAAAATGTAGGTATACTCGTTTAGACAGTTATTAATTGTTATATTATTCTGAATGATAGAAACAGTCAGGACTGTCAGTTTTAATATTATTATATTAAAAAATATTTATCCTTAATTTATTACTAAGGATAAATATTTTTTATTTCTTCAGAAAATATTATGCTGGAGGTTTTCTACAAAATTAAAATGATATTGTCTTGATTGTTAGAGAAGAGAATAAAAAGATAGCTCAGTACGAGTTAAAAAGTATGAATGCATCAGATTCTAACATTAATAGAGCGATTGTTATGTTTCTTATTTGTTTATTGTCAGTTTCATTTGAACTGAACGTTTAGGCTCAAATTCCCCAACCAACCCTTTTTTCAACATCAAAAAGTTTTACCCCATTTCACAGGAAATTTGCCTCTAAATTTCTGAAGGTCCTATCGAAGCATAGATACCAAGGTACGAGGTAATTACATCAATAATTAGTACTGCTACGATACAACATTCATACTATGTTTGCGGGTACCTGAGTACACTTGTGACAGCCTTTGACCTCGGCCGGTGTAACCTAACCAAACCAGTATATTACGCATTTGGTAAATTAAAACGACATGCTAAAAAATCTACATCTAAAATTATGTGATTTTTGATTAAATAAAATATTTGTCTGCTGTACACGCTATTTTAGAAATGTGTGTGGATGATAGACCATTTTTTATGACCTCGTCGTTATTTACATAGTTGTATGAGCAAGCATAGATTGTAACAGTTTCTACAAAATTTAGTTCTTTGTATATAGGTTTTAGGGACTTCTATCAGAGGATTTGTTAAATCTTATAGAGTTGCAAATTCATTCTAGGTTAGTATTTACAGCTTCTTAATATACGAGACAGGTCATCTGCTTACTAGACCTTTAATTTTTTTAAACAACATTTTATGTCTATTGACCATTGTGACCCATAGAGAAAGAGTATTAAGCCAATTTGGCTAGCGTATTTATAATTTTAAAATTATCACATAAATATGTTATAATCTGTGCTACAAAACGGATATTGAGCAACAAAGTAAATTAATTGAATACTTCACCATTATCAGGTACAAATTAACCACTAACACTATTCAAATCTAATAACGTCAATTCATTGGACACATCAAAAACATTTGCAAATTCTTTACTATCCTTATTATCACTTCATGCATCACCGGAACTACCGCCATCATAAAAACTTTCTCCACAACCTTATTTTTCATCGCCCACATCACCTTCATCATCACTCTCAATATCATCAACATTAGCTCAACACTACCACAATAGACATCCTCATCACCACATTCACTATCAGCACACACATTCCCCACACCAAGAGCACTCACCAGGTTGCGCGTGCGCGGCGGGGTGCGCGGGGTGCGCGGGGTGCGCGGCGTGTGCGGGGTGCGCGGGGTGCGCGGGGTGCAGCGCGGGCGCGCGCGCCGTGGCCGCGGCCGCCGGCGGGTGCGTCGCGCGCCAGTACTTCTGTAATGGTTACAGTTCCCGTGAGTAATATTACCGACAAACGTATCTTGCAAGTTGCCCATTATCGTTAAGTCAGGATCTGACGATGGAAAATCCGGAAAATCGAGAATCGATCAACTAATTCACAATTCGAGGTGGAAAATTGTAATTCTTCAAACAGCGAAAAGCAAAGAAACGTAAATTTGTTAATGGAAATAAAAATAATACAGCCTATTAAAAAAACAGATTTTTGACACAAATTTACTAGGTTAGAAAGGGTATAAGTATTAGACTATAGCATAACATACATAAAAAAGGAGTAATTTAAATTGAAAGTTTTGAGGTAATAAAGAGGAATTGATAACCTCCTCCTTTTTTGGAAACGGTTGAGAAAAAATGCAATAATAGAAACATATGATTCCTACCATCTAATAGTAAAATTAAAACTCCACATTATCCAAAGGAACACAACAATTGAAAGAGACAAACAAACCTCTAAATACTCGGCGATCTTCTCACAAGCGTCCTCCAGCTGGTTGTCATCGAGCGTGAGGTCGAACATCTCGGGCGGGCACTGCGCCAGCTTCTCCGCGGCCACCATCTGCACCGACAGGTTCTTGCTCTGCCCCTTGCCGCGGGACTTTATTAGCCGCTGGAGCACCTGCAAGTTGCGGACAAATCATAAAAACAGAGGGCCACGTTATATGTAGTTGTTAAGCAAAAGTATTAAGATGGGGACCTATTTAAAAGTTAAAATCAACGCGAAGTGTCTGAGATCCGGCTCGAAGGACCACTTAATATACGAGTTCTTAATGGCTAGAATCGTTTTAGATGTGACACAATGTAATGATAATACTCATGGTGACGTACTTTATTATATAATTGAATGATAAGTGACTATTTTTTACAATTTATTTGCTTTATTTATTATATTTGTATTTAGTTCAACGAAAAGGTTACATACATATCAAAATATATATTAGAAGATCAGTAATGCAAACTTGGCATAGCTTACTGGTAATTAATATAGCTTTTATCTTACCTTCGGACTAGATATCTTCAGGTACACGATAGTGGGCGCGAGGGAGGTCTTGGCGAGTTGCGAGGGGTGGTTGATGGTGTCGCAGTCCAGCACCACCAGCTGCAGTGTACGCGCCAGGTCGAATATCCGCTCTATTTCCGTCTAAAATTAATCGTTGATTTCTCATTTGTAATTACGAATTTCTTAATTACTGCAGGAATCAGTATTTCAGAAATTGAGCTACAGTTAACCAAGTATTGGATGAATTCAAGCTAGTGGTTGGAGTCATTTGACAAATTGGTTTATTAGTGCGGATGTTTTGTTACAGTTGTGATTTTGGAGTGAGATAAATTAATAGGAATGTTAGTGGACACCGTGCTTTGACTTACGATCTGATTTAGAAACAATCCCTTTCAATTATAGGGCCAATTGGTTATGGGCACATTTTTCAATTTAAGTATTAGAACTTTAGAAGAGATGTCTGTAGGGTTAAAGTTTAACTATCTAGTTGTTGCTTTGCTGTTATCGTATAACATAATAAATAGCAACATAATATTTAACTCGATAAGCAGCAGTTTTTACAAACAGATCAATTATCTAGCATGCCTTTACACGGAGTATTTATGTGTGTTGTTAAATGCCAGTTAAATTTCACTACATAATCTACGGTCTAGGACAGTTAGATCCACTTTCCAAACATTAATTACTGCAACACCCATGCCATCGAACCTGAACTTCCGCCAAGCAATTCGACCTGGAATTCGCTCGGTCCATCAACGGTTTCTTTGGCGGGTTATTTAGCAAGGATCGTTTAGCCAAAGATATATCGGCGGTCACCCGGGTGATGATAATTCTGTAAAACAGAAGGTGATTAGTACCTGCACTTCTGCGAGACACGTGGATCGTGAGTTCGATCGCTCCATGATCGCCCGTTTGGATGGGTTGTTGAGGAGCGACCGCTTGGCGAGCGATATGTCCGCCATCACGCGGGTTATTATTATCCTGAAATGTTAGTTGGTTTGTGCTTATAGCTATGTTAGATTGTTGTTGGATGTATATTTGGAATTACTTTTGGTAATTATCACATGTGTCTTTGTTTTTGTTTACAGTTTTGACCTTGGTTTGGTCAATAATATTACGTATTTCAGTTGGCAGAATACTAGAAATTGTGTTTCAAGTATAATTCAAAGATGGCTCACATTATGCTTTATTTAAACTGTAAATGAATACTTATTTACTATTTGTTCTTTTCATACCGAAATTGAAATTTATGTTAGTATTATCCAAGCAAGAAAAAACTCTCACTCTCTTCTCACCTGCCCTCAAACCGTCGCTTCAGAAAGTCGAAGAGCGCCTTCTGCATCATGTCCGTCACCTCGTAGCCCTTGAGCGAGGGCCCCACGAGCACCACCGGCCGCATGGACGGCACCACGTCGTATGGCGTGCACGCCTCCTGCTTCTTGAAGAACGGCTTCCGCTTCTCCTTTCCCGCGGGCAGCGCCCCCGCCCCGCGCCCGCGCCCCGCAGTGTCCGACTCCTCGCCTGCGGACGAGGCACCAGTCACCACTGTACTACTGGACTACTCGCACTTGTGGCCGTCTTCATATGGAGGAGGTGACGCGTCACTTGATGGTAAGTGATCAGCGTCCATATTGCACACAAGGCCAACATAGCGATTGTGATGGCGGATTCTTTCTATTTCTTACTGTTTATTTATTGCTTAAAAATTTATATTGTCCAATTGATTTTTTGAGAGTGGATGGTCACTAGCTTTTAAGTAAATCATATTCAAAAGTAAATATTACAATCAATTTTTATGTATTGTGCTAGTCTTTATAATTATAGGTTAGTTAAATAAATAAATTTTGCAGATACACAACTTGTAGAACATGCGACGTTCACTTAACAGGAATCTAACTACAATTTACAATATACATATTCTGTTCAAACGATTTTACATACTTTTACACAATTCACAACATCGACAGCTACCTACCTGGCTAGGCTTTTTTGGGCATCAAATTAAACGAGGTAACATTAACATAACACTGCAATGAAATCTTTTAAGCAGTCTTTAGCAAATTCATATACTAAGACGCTCCTAAAATTTCACAGCTGGCATAATAGTATACAAAAATTACATACATTCCCAGGGAAAATAAAATATACAACCTGTTGAAAAAAAAAAACAAGAATATGCTTAACAGAATTTAAAATGAAAGAGGCAATGGAAGGCGGGATGGAAACAGTGAGAGATAAGAAGACACTTTACTCGAGGCAAACAATAATTCGTGAAAATTGGATGCATTTCCTGGTTTACATGATTTGAATGGTCTTACCTCGGTCGTACGTCGGAACATCTGAAAATATGACATTTTTGAGTGCGAGTTTATCGAACCAGGAAATAGGCAACTTCCACTTGGATGAGTGAGAGAAATGACAGTACAAAGCAGTTTAATATAGAATAAATATTTAGTGAAGCGGCCACAAGTGACGTCACACGTGTCAGTGTGGAGCGAGGGGTCGCAATTGCAAATTGCATGCCAATTGTTTGTTGAATTGCAGTCACTATAGAAGAACATTACTTTATGTATCATTGCTTATTATGTTTTTATATCAATCCCATCAACACTATCCTATTCTACTTCCTACTAATATTATAAATGCGAAAAATTGTAAGGATGTGTGTGTTTGTTACTATTTCACGCAAAAACTACTGAACCGATTGCAATAAAATTCTGACAGCTGACGAAGACAGCTGGACAACTGGAATAACATATAGGGAACGTTTTATACCGATATTCCTACGGGATACGGACTTACGCGGGTGAAACCGCGGGGCGCAGCTAGTAATTCATCATACATTCATATTCAGAATATAGTAGGTACTGTATTTCTTACTAATTATATCTGCTTTGAAGATTGAATTAATTAATGTCATAACAAAACGCGGTATAGATACGGTCTAATTTAAAACCTCCTACTATTTGAAATCGGTTAAAAATAAGCTTTATAAATGGGTTCTTAAAGCTAGTCAGTCAAGTGTCAAACTCGCCAGATTGTTTTCCATCGTCTCTCACGAAAGAGTATATTAATTGTTTTAAAATGAAATCAGGCAGTGTAAAACAGACATAGTTATCATATCATTTTGAAATTGAAAATGTGAGACAGTAAACAGACGCCACTTGTGATAAAATTATACATAAAAATTGCAAAAAACATCAACCACAACATCGACACATTTAAATTATAAAACATAGTTATTCTAGTTTTTGATTGTTTTGATTATTAGTTCCTCGTTGTTTTTCTTAATAAAATGAATAACAAATATTCAAAATTATAGAATTTTATTGCGAAAACATCAAAACGATCAAAAACAAATCAACTGCGTTGTACAAGTTTGACATAAGATGAAACGCTCATTTATTGTCTTAGTTACGGAAAATATAAATAATTACCTTATACGTAGGTAGTTGGTATCTAGCTTTAATTTACTTGTATTTCTCTCAATTTCGTAATATTTTATTCCACACAAAAGTCGTTTATATATATGTAATTATATTGTCAACGAGATGCGGTTTCATCTGATGCGTGAAAGTTTTAAATTTTACTTTAAGACACCATTTAGGTTTCATCCAAAAATTGTGCCCTGAAGTAAACAAACTCTAAAATATGAAGACACGGGTTTTTCGATTGTACATTTGTTGTGGATTTGAGAATTTTTTACTTTACTAGAGAATCAGAAACGTATTGTTTAATTAAGTCATTAAATTTTGTGTTCATTCGTTGTAGCTTAATACCCTGTAGATCAATAAGCAGTGCCTCTATCTTATATATGTCACCGGAAAAGTATTTTGTTGAATAATTGAGATCCGAAACATTCTTTTTAAATTCAATTTTATTTTTCGGTAAATTATAGTTTATACTTGAAACAGTTAAATCGTGAAATGTCCATTGGATGTGATTGGGTTAGGTTCGGTTTATTTAATACGAGACACACTAAGGAGTCCGTCGATTTGTAGGCAACACCTGAAGGACGTTTGGGAAAGGTTTATTTGGGTATAGTTCATAACTGAATTGTGCTCTAATAGACTAACAAAAAATAATGCGACGAATTATAAGGGGATGTTATGGATAAAAATATATCAACAAATTACAATGTATAGATTCCAGCAAGATTGCCATGTAACGGTGTTTACAAAGGGGGACATTTGCAAGATAGGAGCACTTTTTGCTGTTTCATTAGGGTGGAAGCGAAACAACGAATGACGCAATGTAATGACGTAATCGAACAACGTTAAAGTTGCAACATTGTGGGGGGACGACATACAAGCGAAGACCCTTGGCGGCGCGTGACGTACCGGGCGTGGGGGGGGTGCTACCTCGGCTGGGGAGCGGGTGCTGCAGCCCCGAGGGGGGCCGCGGGTAGCGCCCGCCCGCCCCGCGCGCCGCCAGCCCCGCGCGCACCGCCTCCAGCTTCACGGGCGACGGGATGAACCCGACGTCCGCGTCCTCCCTCACGAGCCGCCCGATCCACCAGTTGTTGTCGTACTTCTCCTGGAACGTGACGCCCCCGTTACCATGGTGACGGGCAGAACGGTTTACGTGACACCCGTTACCATGTCTTTTTATGTCATAGCTGGCAACTGAGCTGGTGGTTCGCCTGATATAGTGGTATAGAGGTATAGTGATAAAGTAAGGTGAGGATAAGGAATAGTCTAACTAAAAAACTCATCTCTTATCCATACTCCCTCAAAATTATTTTTTTATTAATTGCATAAAACAGACAGATACACAGAAAAACGAGTTGTAATAAAAGCATGCCGAAGGCCCGTTTCCTTTTCCTCACTCCTTCTTTCCATTCGTCAATCCTTTCCTTAATTTTTTCCCCTTTTAAAGCAGGCAGCGCATTCGCAAATTCACAATTCGCTGCGCAATCGCATTTCTGCCCTACCTATGCGAATGTTCATGAGCCATAATGGCCTACTCTGGTAGCTGGAACCACCAGCTTAAGATATAAAAAAGGTGCAGTATTTTACTGAGAAATGTACAAACATATTCAAGTGTGCACATATGTGTGTGTACCTTGATGTGTAGAAAGTCCCGCACTTCGAAGGAAATGGCGCTGCCGTGCACCGGCGAGTCATCGTCCAGCTTGCCATCGTAGGCCACGTTCGTCCGCACGGCGAACGCCACCGGTTTCGACTGGAAATGTTTATAATTGTGTTATAATAACTCACACATCTATTTATTCAATTAGACTTCGACTAGAACTTGATTATTTTCAGTATATAAACCCTTTGCATACCAGTTTTTGTTACATTTTATTTCTTTTTTTTTTTATATTTTGTAAGTGTGTGCAATAAAGAATAAATAAATAAATAATAAATAAATAAAATAGTTCTACCATTTACCAGCAGTAATAGAAGAATAAGCGTAAAATGTAAAGTAATTATAAATATTTACACTGAGGATTGTGTTGTGTTTTGCCATACGAGATTCCTGAAGAATTTATAACATTTCAAATTAAAAGAACAAAACACGTGTGTGCTTTTTATGAATTTCAGGATATAAAAAAGATGATATATACCCATGTTCCTACTCCAGACATAGACATAGACATCGCATGAAATATTTTTAGGCATATTTCTTTTCAAACATTAACCAACTGTTCTGCATCTAAACTATTCATCTGATGCTAGACTCTTAACCTATTACGGTACAAATAATAATTACTATACTACAATACTATAAATCCTAGGTTATGCATATTTGTCGTATTATTTGGGATGTCGTAAACATGGATTGTTTGTTGTTGAAACATCGAATGAAAATTTTACAAGTCTCGATTTGATAAAAACGTTAAATTAATCGTGAAAAGTTGAAAGGCAAATCACGATGATTTTTAATTAAAAATGAAATCACAACAAAAAAAAATAATAAAGTTTAAAAAAACTAAGAAACCATAATCCGAACTTGACATTTATTTTATGTATTCGAAGGTTTCGAAGCCGTAGTACCACGAAGCCTTAAAAATAACGGACAATTTTGTAAAGGTCAACTAAACTCTTTGCTCTTTATGTGGGTACCTACGTTATCTAGAGGTATTCTATTTTAAACGCACACTGAAAATCAATAAAGGCAGGAGATATTATTGAATGCATCTTAGGGTCTGATGCCTGATGCGAAGCTTCTAGAATTCTATGGACTAAACAAGATTGCTTATAATTTTGTATGTGTGTGCAAAATTAAGCATGCTTCAGAAGGTATCAGTAGTCCGGCTACCGCTACCAATATAATACGTGTACCAAAAAATGTCTTCAAATTAGTTATATTCAGTATGTTTGGCATGAGAACTGAAAACAGGATTTGCTACGAGTAGCCCGCCATTGTTTAATGTAACATTTTTGAACATTTCTCGTTTTATTGTTAAAACATTATTAATGTCATTTTACTGTTATATGTTAAAGTTCCTTCGATATCAGTTCAAAGTTTTTTAATATCTCTAATAGTAAGTAAATAATCGTCTTTGCACACCTGAAGAAGTGAAAGAAAGAAGTGAAGAGTGTTTCGCCGCAATAAAAGCATAAAAAATCTATTCCACTTAAACACGAAATTTGTATGCAGCTTTTTAAATAAATTCTCTGAGACACCTCCATGTAGGCGCATTTAAATATTACGCAAAATGTAACACTCAATTTAGAACGAATAAACTCAAAACTAAATAATTCCACATATGTTTACTAATTTCCAATAAAATAACAGTTATATTGTGTGTTAATACATCAGTAGTTCACCGCACAACCGAGTCTTCAAAAATACCCTCGACAACTATAACAATGTACGTACCCTCGCTTTATCCAACTGTAGCAGGGCTTGCGCCTCCTTCTCCCGTCTCTGACTTTCCTTGTCTTCGTCCAACGACAGCTCCGAGGACGGTTGCGAGTAGTTTGAATCCGCCGAGCCCTGGAATCATAATGTTACTAACATTAACACTGAGACACAGAAAATCACCAGCACAAATCCATATCATATCCATCCACAAAAGAACTGAAATAAAACAATCTCTGTTATTTAACACTAATATAATTTTCATCATCTGCCCATACATGTTCTCACTGCTGGGACGCAGGCCTCTTATGATATAATATAATAATCAATGTTAACTCGAACTTCGTAATAGATTGCTGCTAATCTTAGGTAAAAGATGCATTAGTAGGGATGTAAATCTTCTACAGATAAAAAAACGCTTAGAAGCGAGAAGCCCCAATATTTGAACATAGGTTGCACAGTTATGGTACACCATTAAAAAAATACATATTATACACGTAAAATGGTATCTGTAGGTATATCTAAATATTTAAAAGTAAATTTTATATTCCCAACGATTTATCTGCGAAGAAATATGCGTTTCTAGAAATAAAACTTTGACATAACAAATTTAAAGTGAAATAATAAGACTTCATTTTTTATTTATTTTATTCGGTAGTTACGCAAATAGCAACTATAAATCATTTTAATTTTTAACGTAACTCTACTAAAAATAAAAATTTATGGATTAAATACTTTACAATATACACAATTTTAGTACCTACATCACAAGTTTCCTGAAAACCTTATTTTCGTACATAAAATAGCACATTAGGTATAAATAACAAACATCATGCCATCAATAAACAGATAAAGCAAAGAAAATTAAGTTCTTACCAGCGGTTTATATTTTTTCATTTGAGATGCGCGAGCCGTGCCCACTGCATGCAACGCACAAGACAAAACAAATCAGACACACATGCCCATTGTAATAATGCACAAATAAATATCTGTAAATAATAGCATTAAATAATAAATATAAAAAACATTGGTCCACATGCATTTGAGGAGCCATTTGTTTGTTTTTCTTTTTTCGATCGAATTCAAAAATTTAAAAATAGAACTTGGAAAACTTCTGATATATTTACGTCATTATAGTACGCCATGCAATATAAGGATCTGATTGGAATGTTGAATTTTTTAATTTTTTTTTTGACAAAAAGTGTAAGCGATGGGCAGTTAAGCATATTATAACCTTTTAAATAGAATGACAATGAGATGATCCAACTTCTAATGCTTTATTTACATTTATCTACTGATTAGCTCTACACATGATAAAGATAAGGCATAATATAATAAAGCAACTACTATCACATGCTAATAAATATATGGATAATACTATATACCTACTGAGCTTATTTATGTCTAATATTATTTTCTAAAGTAAATGTATGTTTATAATGAATAAATTACACCATTTTTATTATATGTACTGTACATACCTAAAATGTTTTAGATGTTTATAGAAAATGATTAAAAACCATTGATTAATTCTCTATGCGAAATGGTTGTATTGAATAAATAAAAAAAATAATTGTATAATCTCCTTTCATAACACATTTTTTATGATAAATCAGCAAAACTTCAAGTTGTATTAGTTGACATTTAAAATCATTCGAATAATTCGAAATTCCCGCCAAAATAAACGTCATGCTTTTGTTTTTATCCGTCGAAAGTTTTATCATCTATACCAGCGTGAATCGATTACATATTAAGAGGTTTGTTGGTCAGGGTTTGGTTGGCGGCAGACGGGCGGCGATCGAAGCGATGACGTCATTTTATATGCTCAACCCCTATGCATACATACTTACATGGTATTTTGGATATTATTCAGCGAAGGCAACGACGACTTTGCGTATTGTATTATTGGTAAAATGTTCATTATTACTCCATTTATTAGTAGAAAGGAATGTGATGAAAATATATATGTATACCTACTTAAGTAGGTATAGTAATATTGGGCTTTATGGCTGTTTCGTTAAATTTGAGTTACGTTAGTGCTTATAATGGGGTGATCAGCTATAGGTATTGTAATTGTCACTACAAAGAGGAGTTTAACTTCAGTAATCACATGAAATATAATAACTCCCTCTGTCATCTCTGATCTCACATTTTCTTGTCTGTGGGTTTAATTTCATAGGAACCGCGACCGATCAAACCCTTGAATCTAAATAAAGAAATTGCGCACCATTTCGCAATGTATCTTAGAAGATTTCGTCTTAGTTGATATTTCATTGTGGTCCATGGAAGTAAATATTTATAATAACACATCGCATTGTTATTTCATCAGCCAGTGCCAGTGAATTTAGCAATGACGCATTCAATTCTTAGAAAAAATATCTGCTTAGGGATTGAAAATTAAAAATAATTATTTTTAATTTTCAGAACTTAAATTTGTAGGTTAGAATTGTAATGTAGGTGTTTATTTTATGAAAAAGTGGAAAATTATAGGTGTGTAATTTTTTTTAATTGTTTTTTGACGACTTATAAAGCAAATAACACAATTTTCAACTCATCTACTTATACACTCGAACCAAGTAATGGTGATCAAAAAAGATAGGCAAAATAACGTATTCTGTTTGGGAAGTTTTTTTCATATGGCAAGGGTTATAACATTGTTATAACTTTTTTATCATAGGCATAAGGCTATACGCCTTGGTCACATTTCAGGTCAAATACGTTTCATCCAGTAAGCATATGGGCGAACTTTGGGATCTTAGATCTCAAGATTTGAAGACATTTCAAAGAAGTAGTTACATGCATATATTCAAATGATTCAGAATGAATATAACTTTGTCCCGTTACAAAACACCATAAGTAAAAACACATCCTCCACGATATATGTATGTCAGACTTCAGACTAGAAACTAAATTAACATGAATTTGTTAGGTACATTTAAATGTACAGCTAAGTTTAAAATATTCATTTTCAAGCAACAAAGTCTATTACTTACCTACATTGTCAAATTATGCAGCTTGCCTAAATTTAGCTCAAAACTGAAATGAATTCATAACAACCTCAACATAGTTGAAATTTACCAATTTTAAGTACGCAGTATCGGAGTTGAAATACAAAATGACGTTCTGAACTTTGGATAACAAGGTTTCTTATTGTGTGAAAAATATAAGTTGGTTCGTCAAATGCACACCAGTAGCTATAAATTAATTAAACAAAAAATACATTTCGACAAGTGGTCAGGATTAAATTAACAAATAAGACAGGCTATCCAACGAAATCTATCCAAAATTTCAAATTTTGGGATTGTATATTTTCTACGATCTCTAGTGAAAAATCAAGTATCCTCAGGAGAGCTGCTTCTGCGTGACATTCTTTGGTTAAAATGGACCTAACCTTTGAAAACTACGATACCAGGGTATATAAGAAGATATATAATATATTTCGATATTGTATTCGGCGGCAGAGGCTTCTGGACAAAGAAGAAGCCTTTAAACTTTTGATTAATAATCCTGCTGCAGTGATATCATCTGTATGTTAGCCAAGAACACACAATTCGTAATTACTCGTGCAATGCGACTCGTTTCTCGAACGTCTCGTCTGTTTTCATCATCACCTATTGAGTCCTTAACAATATCCGAGCAAGTCTCCTTATGACCCAGTTCCTTCCCCTCCGCTTCATTGGGACCAAAATAATCAGGAACGTGACTGCTGTTTACTACCGATACTCCGACGCTATTATTCATCGGTTACCAGCAGCAGTCATAAACGTCTATCGGCTTGGATATTAACGCGTCCTGATTACAAACATGCTGATGAATTGATAAAAACCAGACTGTTTCAGAGTGAACAAGAATCGGCGCAATTACACGGGTATCCCATTTCCGTACTTTTACTGCATCATCGTTAAAAGAATTTTGCCTTTCAATTTATGTGTCTAGGGTCTGTAAATCATACAGATCCAGAACAATCCTAAGAATATAATAACTGATACTATCTACTCGTAGATTAACTACACGACGTTTGTTATGAACTTACTATTGTAGTAAGTATAAGTTTTATGAATTGTGTCTAAATAGTTTGTATATAAATCTAAGTCTGATCTTATCAACTGTATTATGCTATGTATCTAAATGATTGAGCTTGGACACAAAGGGGTGAATTTACCAGTCCTATTAATCATTCAACCACCGCCTACACTTGCGATGCCCAGAGACTTAGTCGTCTAGCGCTGTCTACATCCCGAGCTAGTCACCAAACCGACATTACCAAGATCCATCAAAAACCTCCAAACACGACTGAAGCCCATCTTCAATCACATCACTATCGCGTCACTATTGAATAAAAAGGACGCCCACTGCGCACGCACCTGAGCGAACAATTTGTTGTAACCGTGCCCTTGACTGTTGTACCCCATCATATTACGGCATGGTGGTTGGAGATGGTGGCCGCTTTGGACCACCAGCGGGATTCCGTCGTGGTCGGCCGTTGTGGCCACGCATCGGCCGCGCGGTCTACCCGACGCGACGGCCGCGCGAATACTGAACTCAATAGGAACGTGTCACGAACTAGCGCGCCCTCTCGTTCCCTCACCCCCGCACCCCCGCGCCCGCACCCCGTACGGGTGAATGGGGTGCGCGCGCAATGTTGCTTTCGCAACAGGGTAAATATTACCGAGAGTTCAATAAACATGTGTTTTTAAGTACTTATGTAAATAGTTAATGGGAAATACTTCTTGCGCGCGGTTTCGCGAGCATATTCCAGGGTTTCGAGTGTTGTTTTCTAATACAAATAGTGGAGTGTTTCGTTTGCATTTTCTCCTTTATAGATGTTTAAAAATATGACTGAGTATAGAAGTCTCACTTCTTTTTCTTTTAGGCCCATGATATTTGCAACTCAACGTTTACGAAATTGTAATTACGATCAGAAAACATACATTTTCCAATTGATATCCAAAATGTTAACCTTATAATATATTGGAGCTAAATCTATATAAATAACTGAAAATTACTACCAGTAATAAAATTGATAGCAAATTCTTTAGGGCCTAACGCCAACACGATCGACTAAACTTAAAAATAAATCATTTCCCAAACATTAATTTGTACACAGGGGATAAGTAAAGTACACGACCAGCAAGGTAGATAGTTTTAAAAGCCATTATAAAGTGCCAATATTCTATGAAAGGAGCACTTCACGGCATCTCCCGGGCCATTCATATAGCGTGGTAAGTGGCTACCTAGAAGCTAGACCCGAGACTCACTTGATCTCAAGTCAATCTCAGAAAGTCTAGATAACGCTGTATATTTTCTGATCTTCACCTAATTTCGAATATGAGCCTTTCTTCGTCCTGCATTTTGTAACTTTAGGAAATGATATAGCAAATTGTACCATGGCTGCTTACCTTTGTGGGCAACTGCGCAGGAGTTAATAGTTAAATAGAAATGCACATAATTGTGAACTTGCGAGTTTCATTTTGCAAAATCGCTCTTATAATAATTCTTTAATTATGTTTACTTTACATTTACCTATAGGATACATTGACACAGCCAAGTTTTATAAGTTTTCACATGGATAAACTTTGCATAGTTTTACCTTTGCCATTTTTTTACCAGTGCTGTCAAATTGCTATAAGCGAAACTATATTTTGGGATCCGCAACTACTTATTATATCAAAGGATATTATAATAAACTTGCTTTCTGCCTCGGCTTCAACTCTGGTACATTTATTCTGTTCAAAAGAATTTGCCTTGTGTCTTAATGAAAAGGCTAAAAAAAAATTTAGCCGAATTTGTCGAGCCATTCTTGAAATATAGGCTTAACAACACATTTGGTGACGCCTTTTTGTTTGTATGGATCATGTTCCACAGCTTCTTAATATTAGCCAAACGACCTTATATTTGAAAGGTAGCATTTTTCCTCTCTGTTAGGTACTCCTGCTTCGCATTGACGAGAGAAAAATAAAGAACCACATCAGTAAAGCCATCATCGAAAAATTTCGCTCGAATTCATTATTTTCAACATTTTATGTTCACTGTAAGAAATAAGAAAATTATCAAATCAAATTTTTGTATAGGAGCGGGCAACTGAACCGGTCATTCGCCTGATGGTAAGCAATCATCACTACCCATGAACAGAGGTGGTTCTCCATAGGCGTTGTTCGTTTCATGATTTCTGATAGGAATTGGAAACCTAAAAAGTTGAGGTTGTTTATTTTCTAATTTAAAATGACACTAGATACAGATGTTAATGTGAAATTTGTGCGAGTGTATTAAAAGAAAGAAAGAAAAAAGAAGAGAGAAGAAAGAAATCTATTATAACAGGAAACAAGACCTTTCAAAATAATAACTATTTTTGACAATGACGATTTTAGAAGAAGAATATATAAATTTAATAACATAAACTAATAATATAATATAAAATACTAAAAATAATTGTGTTTTTGTATGCATCCATTTCTAGAGGCGTAAGGTCTGCAATTAAATACCTTATGCATCTCTAAACGTTCATGGGCGGTGGTAAGCGCTTACCATCAGGCGTCCCACCAGCTCCATTGCCGACTGTGACATAAAAAAAGTTTAAAATAAAGTCCCTTTCTCTGTCCCTGTGTCCCTATGTATGCTTAAATCTTTAAAACTATGCAACTAATTTTTATGGGGTTTCTTTTAATAGATAGAGTGATTCGAGAGGAAGGTTTATATGTATAATTATATCTATTAATTAAACTGCCCCGCATTAACGCGTGAAAAGCCGCGGGCAAAAGCTAATAGTCTATAAATTTTTGATCTAAGCTTGAGCATGTTTAACCACGAAATAAGCTGCTAGACGCTGTTCGCTAGTATAGTGTTCTATATTAAGGTAATCTTATATATAAAATTCCCGTGTCACAATTTTAGTTACTCCTCCGAAACGACTCAACTGATTCTTATGAAATTTTGTGTACATATTGGGTATGTCTGAGAATCGGCCAACATCTATTTTTCATACTCCTAAATGATAAGAGTAAGGCAGTACAGCGTCTGCCGGGTCAGTAAATAATTATGTATAATCATGTTTACTGGCAATATAAAGTATAATAAAAAAAAAATAGAATTATGTTATGTGTGCTATTAGTAAAGAGAATGTATTTCTAGCGCCATAAGTAAATATTATGAACTCTTGAATGTTCAGCGATATACCAGAAAATAATATTACAATGAACCGCTTCACAATAATGAGATTTATATCGCTTGCGTACAGCAATTAAAATCGTTTACATACTGGTGTTGATCATAAATCCAATAATGTGGAAATGCAAGCTAAATACAACCTTAACTATTTCGGAATAAAGTCTAAAATTAAATACCAATTTTTTCACATATCAACTTCAGAAAAACGTGGAAGAATTCAGATTGGATTATAAAAACATTTATATCATTATTATTTAAATACATATAAACATAATTATATTAATAACTGAATTAAATGTCTCACAATTAAATTGTTATCATTTTTTTGAATGCAACAATACCTAAAGTGATGAAAGAAAATATTGGGTCGATAGTATTAAAGTTATAATTTGATTCAACGATAAATACAAACAACAACACACAATATGCCAATCTGATTAAAGTCTAGAATCGCATAACGACCAAAACAACCGAACTTCCCAAACTAATAAAGTCGAAAATCATTTAACAGCCGCATGAAGTGCAATGGGTTACGACAACACATTTTAAATGTTATCGCTAAAAGAATAAGGTGAAAAATTGTTTGCGCTAGTGACGCATGCGCAGCTCGCGGATCGATGGAACGTTGACCTAATTGTGACTACACACTTGCCGTCACGTGTGCGCTCCGTCTAGACAAGGCTGAAGGAAGCGTAGTGGTCACTGAAGACAGACATGCATACAAACGGAGGATTAATTTAATGTCTTCATACGGAAATTCCTGAGAAATTAAAAACGGTCTCATTATGCATTGAAATACAAGCTTCATTAGATTCGTTGTTAGGTCTACTAAAACGGGTGAAAGGATGTAGGATGTCAATTTCAAAATATTCCCTTTTGAAACACGGCTTATAAATACTAAAATAAGATGTCTGCTATTATTCCAGCACAACCCACAAAAAAACAAGCAGCTGATAGAAACAAAAGGTTTAATTACCTTGCTTTTATCAAAATACTCCATATTTCTTGAAATTCAATCGTTCGAACATTCGTAAAAAATTAAGAAACTTAATTTAAGCTAACAAACGCAAATATATTGGTCACCCATCTAATTTATGATCCCACGATCTTTTATGAACAATAAAAGATCGTGGGGTCTTTCTCATCTCCTCTCTCTATACCTCTTTCATAGCAATAGAAATACATCATTTTTGAAAATCTCAATTGTCTAACTATCACTTATCCTGAGATATAGCCATACACATGCAACTGATGATGGACGGACAGTCAGAGAAGTTTTAGTAACCGGTTTTAAGCCTTTGGATACTGAATCCTAAGAAAAAATTGTCTTTAGAAGAATACTCAGATATCTATTCAAATCTAATCATTACATAAATGCAGTGGTGCCTCAGGGTGAGGGCTTTAGACTCAAAATCAATAAGTCGGGATTCGAGACCAGGCGAGCGTGTAGGAAATTAATAGATTTTTCATTTTATTTGCGCATGTGTGTAACATCACCACTGCTCAAAACGATGAAGGAAAACCTCGTGAAAAAACCACCATGTCCAAGAATCAATCGTTCGAAGACATGTGTCATCTCCCAACCCACACTTGGTCACACACGGTGTATTATTAGGAGGCCTGTCTCCCAGCATTGGAACATACCTGGGCTGATGATGATGATGAATCATAAGTGGGTTAGTGTGCGGTCACTATAAATACCTCTTTGGTTGTGTGTGTGTGTGTGTGTTGTGGTTGCAAATTTTGATTGAATCATTTTCATTCATTACGAATTACCAGAAATACGCGCAATATCGCCCGCCATGTGTAAAATAAACCTTGATATTGATATTGTAATGTTGCATTACTCCTGGCGTCCATCCAACGTCATTCGGTGGATGAAAAACTTCGAAAATGTGAGAAAACTCGCGAAATTTCGCCATCTTGCCATCCAGTCTGCATATTTTTAAATAAAACATTGGCTAGACATCAATAAACGTTATTAGAAAAGTGTAGTAGGTATTTTAGATCAAATCTCCGAATTTGTCTGTTTTTTGGGAAAGACAGATATTACATATACTAAAAGTTAATATATGTATAAGAATCTAGATATAAAGCAAAAAACATATATATTTGATTAGCTATGACCCGCAGTTTCACGCGCATCCTAGGTACAAGACAATATTTAGCCTATTTCTTTCTTCAATGAATAGACTATTTACAAAAAAAAAAAAAAAGTTTGGACAAGCACTGTGATTTGTGCGTTCAAACAAACACTTCGGCTTAAGTTAAGTAGACTGGAAATGTTATATTAATGAAAATTTTCCTTTATATATTTGCCTTAAATTGAAAATAAAATTTTTAACAATACCAACCATGACAGAAGGAGTGCATATTATTTTTAAAAGGTTTCGGAGATTATCACAATTTTGTAACTATATGGTTGATCGTGATACTCATAAAATCCCATTTAAAGTGGTCAAACTTTACGTCTTCCAAATAACCCATGGGCATGAAAACGCTCCAAATATGTACCTATTGGGTTAGAATCATAGTCAAGTCAAGTCATATTAAAAACAATTTTATGAAGTTCATACTAAAACATGGAACTTTTAAAATTGATCTTGTAAGAATGTGTTTCTGCTATAACTAACGTATTCACAAATTCGCATCAATGGCGCGTGATTCATCCCAATAAAATACAAGCATTAAAATATTTGGTGGTAAATCAAATTCCAGCTCTTAAAAGAATACCGATTTTAATTTTCAAACTCAAATCCAAAGATTCATTCATTCAACTAGACTAGAAGCAATTTTGAATCGTCATAATATTACACAGTTATAACATTTAGCACCAGTTCGGAAGGCAGTTTCTACAGAGAAAAGCCGGGAAGAAACTCTGTAGTTGCTCTTTTAAAATATTTGCTTTATAAGGTATACAAAATCAATCTGCTAACAAAACATTACTTTTTGGGAAGCTACTTTGAAATTATGGATAAAAAATAGGTAGTACCAACTTAAAAGGAGCTTATTGTCTCTTTATAGTTTCATATTCTGTAGAACTAAGGTAAGGAAGAGTTTCTGTCGTTAAAACAGCCGTCTTAGGTACTTTCAGTAGCAGAGTACGATGGCATTACCAATCCCTTTAGCATAAAAAAAATTATATTAAAATGAAAGGTTATCCATCAGGCCATTACCCAAGATGGTACCGACGCTATATTCGAAGACTTAGAAAAAATTTTCATTCAAGACACATACATTTCTTTCGCAGTGCCCAGTTCGCTTGCTGGTCATAAATTTGGAGTAAAGTTAAATAAGAAAGCATTGCTTTTAGTGGTCAATAATGTTTCAGACAGACGAATGATCCAGCTAACTCTAGACAGATATCAAACGTAACGCAGACACCTATTAGATAATCGAGAACACACCTGTTCGAGACGGAAGTATTAACAATTATGCTTCGATTAAATAAACAAACTCTCAACAACCCAAAACTGCCATCATAATAACCCTGAAACCACACATACCTGCTTTAAAATGCATGATTAACTGAAAGACGGACTGTCAATTCCTACCTACTCACTTTTAAAACAAGCAAATGCAGTGACTTAACGTTACACATTATAGCGTATACAGAACCTTTGAAAAACTTCGTATATTTCCATTTTATTTGTTACAAACGGCCTAACTTGCACCTACCCTTCGTCGACGGAGGCCGTACCGCTGCCGCCTAAAGTGGTCCATCCTTAAAGCCTTCGTCATAATGTCCACATATTACACACTACTGCCACAACATTTCACACGTCCGGCGTGCGCGCAGAATCGCGGCCACTCGCTCCGTTCCCGAAATAGTCAACTCGTATCTAAATCTGACGTATTGGGATTATATCAGTGAACAAATACATTGGTGGTTGAACTAATTGGTAATGCAATCAAGGTTTGATTTAATTTACTGCTTAATGTTTTAAACAATTAGTAAATTGTTTCACCAATATAGATATATTTAAAAAAGGCTAACCATAGTGAAGTGGTTGCTCAGATGGTGCGGGCACACTAACACACCTTTTACTATAACTGTCATATATATTTTCTTCTATAATATCAGATCCTTAGATCTGTGTGACGTATTGTTTAGTACACACCTTACATTACCTCTCTAAATATTAAATAACAGAACTTCTTTACTGGAAGAAGCGATATTCAGAAATCAGAAATGTAAACGCTTACCTACCTCCATCCTCGTCATTAAATAGCAGTTGCTATTGGTATGCATTTAAATGATGTTCTATAGACAAGGATCCTGCGATATCAACTACACAGAGATCTATTTTATTGATAGTAACCAAGTAAGTATTGAAATATATTAAATATTCTGCGGTATTTATTCGTGGGACACAATGTTTTTTATTGGGATGAAAGTGAAGATAAAAATTAAATGAACCGTTCGTTCTTCGTTACTTTGTAATATAATCCTTATGTAGGGTAAATAAAACCTGAAGTATGTACCGGGAAAAGAATGTCCAAGTAGTTTTTTTTAGTAGGTAGGTGCAGTTTTCGGGATGTTTTTCAATTAAAACTCAATTAAGTCAGCAATGGATTGCTTGCATTTCGAAAACATCACGTATCAGATCAGTGCCAGTACTTCGGCCTCCGGACTTAGTTATTGTTTTTGCATTTTCGCTCTTAGATATATTAACAGGATGGTACATTTTCTATTTTATCACCAACACCTCACATTTGCCAAATCGATGGTTTCCGCCTGACCTGACATTGATCTGAAAGGTCCGCGTCAAATATGCCATTACTCTTTTTAATTAAATGATAATAAAATTACTTATAAAAATACACAATGTAATTCTGTAGACTCGTTCACGCGAATTGTAGACTCGTAGAAATAATTTGAACGAAATCACAACAATTAGGCCCAATTGTCCTAAAAGATACAAATATTCATCTACACTAATATTATAAAGAGGAAAACTTTGTTTGTTTGGTTGTAATGAATAGGCTCAAAAACTACTGGACCGATTTTAAAAATTCTTTCACCATTCGAAAGCTACATTATCCACGAGTAACATAGACTATATATGTACCACGGGCGAAGCCGGGGCGAACAGCTAGTTGTAAATACAATGACAATAAAAATAATATAGATATGAAGTAATATTCACTTGTAGAACACAATTTTTTAAGTATACAAGCAATTTCATTATATTATATGTACAGCTCTTCGCGTGGTATAAACACTACATACTATAAAACATAGTCGGTTTATCTGTCTGTCCCTGTAACTGTATGCTTAAATCATTAAACTGCACAACGGATTTTGATGGTTGTTTTTAATAGATAGAAAGTGATTTAAGAGGTAGGTATATGTATAATAAAATCCATTAAACTACTCCTAACTTAACACGTGCGAAGCCGCGGGTAACGCTAGTTACTAGTTAGTATTCTGTGCCGCGGACAAGAGATTATTATATATTTTAAGATTCCATACCAAAAGGACAAATTTGGACTCTATTACCAATTTTTGTCTGCCACCAGGCTGTATCTCATGAACCGTGATAAAAATGGACAATTGAAATTTTCAAAGATGATGTATTTCTGTAGCCGATATAAATTTAAATGTTCACAGTTTTGGTTAAGCAACGGTTGGCACGGTCATATATTGGAAGGGTGACCAATTTTTTTGTAGCTGCCCTTTAGTTTATTTGCACGGAACCCTTAGTGTCGTGAGAACGCCTCGCGTTTTACCGATTTTATATTCTCACTAGCTACGCCCCGCGGTTTCACCCGCGTAAGCCCGTATCCCGTATGGATATTGGGATAAAAAGTTGCCTATATGTTATTCCAGTCGTCCAGTTATCTATACGTACCATATATCATTGCTATCGATTCAGTAGTTTGTGCGCGAAAGAGTAACAAACATACATACATCCTTACAAACTTTCGCATTTATAATATTAGTAGGTTATCATTTTGTATAAAAGGGGTATTTGTGCGCCATCTATACAAATTTCATAGTAACTTATGAAACTTTAGTATGAAGTTGCTGTTCTGGTTACATAAAATAGCGTTAGATGGCGCTGGAATAAACAGATTAGTTCCATTATTTCAAAAGATGTCATTAGCTCTAACTTGGTAGTGTTTATTTTTATAAGAAGTTTATGAGACTGATCATTATCACATCTACACAATAAGACGTTTTTAATCACGAAAATTTATCAAATCTTACATTACGTCAGGAGATATATTTGTTTGTAATTTTATGATTTATACTGTGTACTTACATAGTCACCTGTCCACTTTGTTATTGCGTAGGAGATTATAAATAATAACTTTGTTTTTAAATTCTCAAATGACGGTCACATTACAATATATTATCTTGTTTATGTACTTCTTAAATCTGGCAAACGGCAATTTAAACCTTCGATTCTTTTAATGCGTATGCATGTTTTACGAAAGCAACGTGTATTACATTTTCACGCCTAAAATGGTTATAGGAATAAGATAAATTTTCATATGTTGGATAAATAATGGGGTAAAATTAAAATATATAAATTTTATTCCTACCAATTCAGATATGAGGTACTTTACTTAGGATTAATATTTTATAAACTACTAACTTTTTGTATTATTCGTCCCGGCTTTTCACGTGGTATCTACATATATAGCCTATGTCACTCAGCTAAGCTGCAGCTCTCAGCGAAGCCCATTAGCTTTCGCGTGAAAACATTACAAACATGCTTACATTCAAATCTCTTCGTAATAATAGTATAGACAATTCGCTAAATATAAAACGACATAATTTCACCGTTCAACAATCCTCTTACGATTTTTATTATCTCGCAATGTAACACAATTTTGTAGTATAAAAATAATCGTTATTACAAATCCTGGCGACAGTTATGAATGAAATACCACTCGTATATAACAAGAGGCCGGCTTACGTTGGCCGCTGTCCAAATTTATGTGCTCTGTTATTTCGTTTACCTAATTTTATAGAAGTGTAAATGGAATGCCGGGTTACTTCTCTTGATTATATACATATATACGTTAATTTTCCTTATAATATACAAAATATACCGTGAAAAATTTGTAAGAGAGTTCTAAAAACAATAGGAATAGGTCTGTTTCGCTAGAGAGGACTTGAAGAAAAGCGTCAAAAGCTAATCTAGCTAGCAGGGATATTCAATTTTCACAGTACCTACATTATATATAGCAAACTATTCAATAATCATTACCCGAGTTCTGGTATAAATGTCGTCAAAAAACAACACCGGACAGGAAACCGACGAAAAACGTTGTTTAAATTGTTTTCTTTTAAATAAATAATAAGTACTATGCAAAATGTTTCAGTTTTAAACACGATTTTTAAGCTTCTCCTGGGTTTGTATGTAACTCACTTGTTTAGACGTTTTTGACCCACTTGAATCGGACATATATAATGAAAACTTTGTACACTTATCAAAGATCGATGACAATACAAGAATTTTATGAATATATCGTATTAACCTGATTAGGATCGCCAGGTTTACATAAATGCCTTACTTATATTCTGTATAAGAGCAATTGTGGCTAATTTTGTTGATTCTATCAGAAAATCATGTTTTTTTTTTGTTATTAGAACTTTATTTATTACTAGCTTTTCGACCCGGCTTCGCCCTTACTACATATACAGCCTTATCACTCATTGAAGTTTCAGCTTTCCAATGGCGAAAGAATTTTTGATATCGGTCCAGCTGTTTTTGCGTAAAAACGTTATTATCATACAAAAATACAAAACTTTCCTCTACGTGTAAGTTATATCATAAATGGTGTGTAAATTGAAACGCATCTTATAAAGACAGCGAACTTTAATCCTCAATAAACCTTATTCTTATAACGTCAAGATTCATATTCGATTAAAATAATTTTCAAATACTCTCATACTTTAGTATTATTATTGATTTAGGATTATAATTGATGATATTAATTCGCTTGCAAAATCTTCTACAATGTAACTAGATTTATTATAATTAATTTTCTATGTTATTAGGATAAGCATAAGGCAAATATAAATAAAATACTCCTTTGAAACACACTTAAACCAGAACTTCAGTAGTAAATAAGTTAATTTGACCATGTAAGTTTGATATCTCTACTAACACCTATTATAAATGCGAAAGTAACTCTATCTGTTTGTCAGACTGTCTCTTCCTCACTACTAAGCAACTAAACCGATTTGAATATAATTAACAAGTTTATTAGTGAAGGACCTGGAAGGAGGAAGGACATAGGAAAGGTTAGGACAGGAACTAAGCGGGTTTGTCATACTGAGGAAACGTCTGAAGCAAAACTCTGCCTAGGCACCTATATGAGGCAGATTTTCCTCATGAACGACACAATAGAATTTGAACATTATTGTCATAGGTGCAGTAGCTAATTTCAATTTCACGTGCTCTTTTCCCCCTAAAAGCTAGAGTATTTTTTAAAGATTTCCACCACATGCTTTACTACGCTAGGCGTTTGCAGCACCAACTGGCCACCCCTCCATTAAAGCGCAAAAACCGTAAACCAAAATGAATCTCTGAAAAACAGTTTGAAAACTCGACACTTAATAAAAATAACTTGTCTAAATACAACGTTAGAAGCCCACTTGCATATAATGACGTCTGAAATAGATCTGTGTCGTTCACCCTGCGACATTATCTATATTTGGAGTCGATATGTTTATATACTTGCATTTGATATCTCCCTACTGTGCATTACGAGATTTGATAGATAATTGTCGAAGCAATTTCGACTTTAATGCAATTCAATAAGATTGAAAATAGGCGAGTCGGGCAGGATATAAATATTTTCGGAGTGTCATTACGTTAAACGCAAAAGAAAGTCCGTTTTAATGAGATTATTAACATCTCTAGGATTTACTGTGTGGCGTCTGGGTAATGTCATTCTATATTTATTTTTTTACATACATACTTTTATGTAAAATTTAGAAAGTTGCAACCATTATAAGTAATACCAGATTTATGAGAAAATGGCTTTTCCCGATAAGGATTGGAAGGTTAGTGAGCATTTTAATGTTCTGGACTCTATTGTCAATTGAAAAGGACGATAATGAAAGATCCTAACATGCATCAAGGTCCATTTCATAATTTACAGCAAATATATGTCTATATTAAGTACAAAAAATGATACCCTGTCCATCAACCTCTTTTCGCCTTTATATTATTTATGCGATATGTAATGAAGAATAAATCAAAACAGGTAACTAGGTATTTATTTATTTAGCACTGAACTATTTGTTTTTTTTTTTGCCTTTGCCCTGAAAATATGTCATGAAATTATTTAATTCTGGCGATCCTAATCAGGATAGTACGATAAACTAATGATATCATTATATTGACACCGATCCTGATAAAAGTACAAAGTTTGAATGAAATCTGTCCGTTTAAAGTGAGAGAAAATCAGGTCTAAAGTATTCGGGAATATACAAACAGATAAACATGGTGATGAAACTATAAAAGCGTGATAAAAAGTTAAGCTTTAAATTCTTCTTGAAACAAATAAACGTATAATATATATATAACACAAAAATAATTATTGTATAGGTCATTATTAATATAATAATACAATTAATATAACGAAATAAATTTAAATATTGTATTAAATCGTTCTACATATAAAATTTAAGACGACATTAAACTAACTCACAACGCTGAATATAGTTTAAAATCAGAACACCGTTCGAATAACATAATCTGTAGCACAATTTATAATCTATGGTTTAGTCACTCCATGTAAGAAGTGGCGGGAACACGCTGCTATTTCCGTGGCTGCAATAACAGTACCATGGTATTTTTATTACGGGCGACCGTTTTATTTCAGTTACAATTTGACAAAATAAAAATAAGAGCCGCGCGTGCCCGTAATGTGACACGGCGGTAGGGGTGCGCGACGATTTATCGATATTTTCTTTATTCTGGAATAGTTGTTTATTAGTCAAACATTTTTTTATGACTGGTTAAAGGTATTACCTTTAGACGCAACGACGCTCTCTCTAGAAGGTGTTTGTGACATTTTTTATAATTAATATAACTTAACACATAATATGATAAATTACATTATGCTTCATGTTTTGAATTTCTTTGATGTTTGTATAGAATAGTATGAATACGTTTTGCATAGACATTTTAAGGTTTGCTGTCGTTTGCATTACATTAAAGCTTTTCTACAGTGGATAGCGGATGAAAGTAAAACTGTAAGTTTCAACGTTCTAGCTATGAGCTATGTGTAGTCCGGTCAATTTAGACCAAAAAATGAGGGTGAAGTTACATAAAGTCCCAACAAGCTGAATTTCTGTGATGTTG
>NC_052102.1:1103735-1112683 GCF_012273895.1 Zerene cesonia | reverse complement strand
GTTTTAAACAACTTCACAGAAATTCAGCTTGTTGGGACTTTATGTAACTTCGAATGTCTAAATTGACCGGACTAGTGTCACATTTATATAAATACTGATAGGCAATCTTTTGATAACTATTACTTTATTTATGTATTTGAAAAATGCTCAAATGATGATATATCTTCTCCTTAGGAGAACGAAAACCAATTTATCGTAAATTCATCAAAAACCATCGACAACCCCAACATCCCTATTTCCTCCATACTCTGCAAACTACACGTCCATTGCGCGCTCCTCACGCACGCTCGCAGAACCCCCCGTACTAAACCAGCAATGTACAGGACAAGGAATAGACATTGGTGTTTTTAATGAGAGTGCGTTAACCTCTTACAGAATATTTAAAATAAAGTGCCTTTCGGGAAATAGGGGCATGGGACGCTTCCGTGTTTGACACTTGGACGTAGAAGGGTATCGGGTATTTTGAGATTAGGACTAATTAAGATACTGTTTATCTTTTCCTTTCTTACAATAAATGAATCCGATGAATATTTTGTGTTCATTATTTTCATATATATTTTGTGTTAATCCGTAACTTTTATCAAAATTACTTATAAGTCAAATGGAACATTGCGATGGGGCGGACCACTAGTTTGATATACAAATAGATTCATTTTATCCTTTTATCCTGATAACTAGAACAATTAAATCGCATTACATCGGAAACAGCGGATCGTAAATATGCAATGGACTGAAACCAGCATAGTATAAGCACCTCGCCCCAGCTTTGCCCGTGGTGCATCATTCAATGGAGATAAAGCTATCAAGTGGTGAGATAATTTTCAAATAACTACAAACGTCAATACAAAAATACAATGCTTATAATATACTAGTTATAACCCGCGGCGTCTTTCGCGTTGCGCCATGGGAAAGAGCTACCATATGAGCTATCCAGGATTCTACTAATATTATAAATGCGAAAGTTTCGACTGTGTGTATGTGTATGTTTGTTGCTCTTTCACGCAAAAACTACTGAACTGATTGCAATGAAATTTGGTACGTAGACAGCTGGACAACTGGAGTAACATATAGGCAACATTTTATCCCGATATTCCTACGGGACGACATTCCTATGGACTTACGCGGGTGAAACCGCGGGGCGCCGCTAGTATAATCTATATTTGAGCCAAAATTCATGTAGATACGAGAAACTGTTTTCGCGTGAGCGAATAACCATATATTACACATGCATACATACATCCATCCATACTTACAAGCTTTCGCGTTTATAATATTAGTAGTATGTTTAGATTAAGATACTATGGTGTGGTTGTACAGGGCAACTATTGTATGCTATAAAATATACAACAAAAATCGTTATAAACGCCGCGAATCAATGGACACTAAGTTAGGTGTTCACGCAATGTGACCCCCCGCCCCCACCCCCCACCAACCATAAATACAACACCTGTCTAGCTGTCAAAACTTTTACAGTCCCCAATATGGTGCGAGGGCTTGCGATTGCTGCTATGCATTGTTTAGTTAGTTAGTTATAAAGGTATACTAGTTTCTACCCGCAACTCCGTCCACGTGGAATAGTTACTTTGGGCAAGGTATTTATTTATTATTTCTACCCTCAAGTGGTGTTGGCAGAATATCAGCGTCAGAATCCCATTGACTCTGACATTTATGCTGCGCCAAGACCCTTTTTAAGAACACAGTGCACCTTTGTCTCCGTCCTGCTTTTTTCCTCTGTTAATTTTTCTTTGTTTTATTGTCTTATTTTGTAATTGTCATGTATTACACGCTTTTTATTAGCTTCACCTGTATGTTTGTTTGTTTGTATGTTTGTTTGTTTGTATGTTTGTTTGTTTGTAACTGACTTCTTTGGGCGCGATTTTGACCCACTTTAAACGGCCAGATTTCGTTCAAACTTTGTAGATTTATTGAGGACCGATGACAATACACTAATTTGATAAAATTATTCTAGTTTTCAATTTGCAAAATATGATTTTTGTTAAAGCGTGTTTTATAGTTTTTTTAAACTATTATATTTTATTTATTTAAATTTTAATGTGTTCTTAAAAGAAAAATGTCTCCCGATTTTTGAACATTCTTCATTGGTGCTCCGCTCCTATTGGTCCTAGCGTGATGATATATAGCCTATAGCCTTTCTCAATAAATGGGCTATCTGAAACTGAAAGAATATTTCAAAACGGTCCAGTAGTTCCTGAGATTTGCGCGTTTAAACAATCAAACTCTTCAGCTTTATAATATTAGCATACATTGAACAAGGTAAACATTACATTAAATATGTATTCAGACTCCTAGTATAGCTTTTGTTTTCTATGTTTCAGGAGTCTGTATCTTCTCGATACAGTATATAGAAAATTGTTACATACAGACATATGAAATAAAAAATAGTGTAATTTTGTATCTTTTTATATATAAAAATAAGTTGCTGTTCGTTAGTCTCGCTAAAACTCGAGAATAGCTGGGCCGATTTCGATAATTTTGGTTTTGATGCATTCATAATAGGCCAGGGAAGGTTTAAATATAATGCTAAAAAATACGCATAAATGTTTCGAAAAAGGTCAATGGCATTGCGAAGTTCGCCGGGTCAGCTAATATTTCTATGATATTTAACAATGAACAGTTTAGTAATTTGAAATTTATCATTAATTAATTGTTGTATTGTTTAACTAGCTGCGCCCCACGGTTTCATCCGCGTAAGTACGTATCCCGTAGGAATATCAGGATAAAAGGTTGCCTATATGTTATTCCACTTGTCCAGCTGTCTACGTACCAAATTTCATTGCAACTGGTTCAGCAGTTTTTGCGTGAAAGAGTAACAAACGCACACATCCTTACAAACTTTCGCATTTATAATATTAGTAGGACTAGTAGGATATAGCGATGGTTGAACTTTAAGGCGTGAAAGCGTAACATACAGACAGACAGATAGAGTTACTTTCGCATTTATAATATTAGTTGGGATAGTCTGGATCAGCGCATAGGCTTCTTTCAACAGATTACAACGCGAGTGACGCCGCAGCTATCAGCTAGTCCTATTAATATAATAAATGCGAAAGTTTGTAAGTATGGATGTATGGATGTTTGTTACTCTTTCACGTAAAAACTACTGAACCAATTGCAATGAAATTTGGTACGTAGACAGCTGGATAACTGGAATAACATATAGACAACTTTTTACTCCGATATTCCTACGGGATACGGACTTACGCGGATGAAATCGCCGGGCGTGGCTAGTTAAATACAAGACAGGATAGAATATGACTCATTGCCACACTTTAATTCACGGTATCCAATGATTTGGAGAAAAATTAGTTCAAATTTCTCTGACTCTTGCGTGACCCAGTACAGTATTGTATAATACTACTATATATATACAAGAATTGCTCGTTTAAAGATATAAGATATAGCGATGGTTGTAACAGACAGACAGAGTTACTTTCGCATTTATAATATTAGTTGGGATAGTCTGGATTAGCGCATAGGCTTCTTTCCACCCGAATACAACGCGAGTGACGCCGCAGCTATCAGCTAGTGTAGTTATAAAGCGTATACGAAAAGGGCGCGAAATCTTTCGCCTTCATCAAATATTAATTTTCCTTTAACTCAGACGCAAACACCGCAACGGGAACCAACTATACCAACCACGATTCCAGTTAACATACAAACTTATAAACAATGCTTCATAAATCGGGGCGAGGTGGTCGGATGGGATATCTATTTCACGCACTGCATGAAGTTGTAACTTAGGCGACTGACACGCACTGGCTGCTTATTTGAACGCGCTAGTTACTGGCGCGGGAAATTACGAATACAAATGTACACATTACTGGCTTGGGCAAGTATATGTTTTCTTATGCAGAGGTATTCTCAATGGGGGACAGTCGGATCTTTCATAGTGTAAAGCCCGATAAACTAATATAATGTTTATATAAACGATTTAATTCTAATTATTTCATAGCTATCTAATGAACTCTTGTACTAAATCAAATCCTCTTACATTTTTCTTGAAATTTATTAATAACATTCATAATTAGAGATTATTATATTGTCATAAGGCTAATAAAGAGAACAACATAATATATAACATAAATTTTCCACCAAGTATCATCTACACTTCTTAATTTTTGAAATCCTCCTTCTATCTCCTAACGACCTGCTTGTATCTTCTCTCTATTGCCACTAATACGCCAACTAAACGGGCCAGTAACTAGCTCCAGTAGAACTAATTGGTGGACAAAATAAGGCACAGAGGTTTGGTACCTACAAAGTTGAGCAATTAAAGATCGGCACGCGAGGCGCCGACGTCGCCACCCCGGCCCGTGACTGTACCACGCACAAGTGTTAACCTCTGTATTGATTAGAGTTACGCCTTTGCGTTTTTAGCGGTGACGATTTTATGTCGTGTCGACGATATCGTGTCGTGTGCTAAAAATCTTACAGAGTGATCGCTATGGAGAATGTATCTATACTTTCAATTTTTAGTTTTATAGCATTGAAATGCTTTATAAATGAGAAATTTTGAAAGAATAGAAAAAATTTGATCACCCGTGAGCCCAACTCACGGGGGATCACGGGTGGCTGAGAGGCTAGGTTTTACTAGGGCTTGGCATAAAACGCGGGTTCGAATCCTGCCTCGTGATCAAATTTTTTCTATTCTTTCAAAATTTATCATGTATCTATATTATTATACAAAGTGGCAGTAATATAATCCTTAAATTCTCTAGCTATGAGTTTTACTTACGACTGTCTTTTATATATATGAATTCGCCCCGGCTTCGCCCGTAGTTCACATATAGCCTATCGCACTCAGTACGTATCCAACGAAGGAATTTTTAAAAAGATAGAAAAAGTGAACATAACATTTAGTAAGCAAAAGGCGGTCTTATCGCTGTCTATATAATCTCGATAGGTGTATAAATATATATCTCTAATCAAATTGAATAAAAAATGTTTAAGCGTTTAATTAAACCTAGAAAATTCAATCAATTAGATCACGATCAACCTACAGCTAACGCATCCAACAGCCACGCTAGCTACAACAGTCACAAATCAGAAATAGTCAGTAAATAATATTTAACAGTAACGTGATTCAGACACCATGCGGCAGATTACTGAAGCCTAAATAAAACTTCGGACACGTCTGCGTATCACACGCAAACAAACACGTGGTAATGACAAATATTTGGTTTTAGTAAATCACTATAAAACACTTTGACACGACTGTATGCTGTGGAACGATTAATCTTGATATCTAGATGGATTTAGAAATTAAAAACTTTTTAACGGATTTTAAACGCGATTTACTACAATAATAATTTTTGTATGACCTTCAAGACATGTAGCATCTCAGTCTCCCCTTGACCACGCCCGCTGTAAAGTGTTCGAAACGTCGGGTTAATAATATAATGAATAAATCGCGTTTCAAATCAGTTAAAAAATTTTTAATTTCTAAATATATTATGCTCGCGTAAAATCTAACAAGAAAATACTATATCTAGATGGATATTCAGGTTTCATGTGCTTTCATATAAGAGTTTTACGCGGGAATAAATTGATTAATAAATATAGTTTAAAATAATCTAATAAAACCCTTTAATTATGGTATTAAATAAATCATCTGGCTTGCTCTTATATTATAATATGATAATATTATGTAAAAATACTTATTATGTAAGGCATTTACTTAATCCCAGCGATCCTAATCAGGATAATAGGTTAACTCATTAAATTATTGTCTCGTCACCGATCTTTGATAGGTGTACAAAGCTGGAATTAAAACCGTCCGATTTGATTGGGTCAATATCTTAAAGAATCGTTGTGATACTTTCCATTGCAGATGAAGCTAATAAAGACCTGTTAAAATGGAATTTTATAAATAACTAGCTGCATGCCCCGGCTTCGCCCGGGTTGTCATTTATCGTAATTAAAATTGTTTAAACATTCCTATCTCTCAAGTTGGATCGAACTGCACATGATGTGCGAATTTTATTATAATCGGTTAAGTGGTTTAGGAGTCCATTGAGGATAAACATTGTGACACGAGATTTATATATATTAAGATGTAAGCAAGCGTGCGTAAGATACAGTGTTTGGGATATCCTGCATTCTTACAAAAAACACCTCATCCAAAAGCAGCACTGGTCGCTAATATATTTATTGTATACATAAGAAGAAATATTATACGTTTTTTGACGTGACAACGTCTTTAATTTAGTTGCGGCTCGGAGTCACTCATGAAAAAGTGTAACGCCCGGTAACGTTACGATGAGTCACCGAACTATGACCAGTCCGCCGCGCGCGCAATACTAGAGAATTAGGCGCATTGAATCGGCGCGTGCTTGTGTCTCTGTCTCTGTCTTTTTAATAAACAAAATATATTTTCTACAGTTAAAATTTGTGCAATTCTTATTTTCATTCAATTCCTTGTTCCTATTGTGCAATTTAATAATATTCATATCAATAAATATTCTACCGAGAAAAAGACGTTGTCACGTAAAATCTTCGCCCGTAAAACTGACTTTACAGGCAACCATTTTTTTATGATATATTTTATATTCAAACATATAGGTTGCTTTGTGATGATTATCTTCTCTTTCCAATTATGACGAAACCAATTGAATCATACATTTTCTAAGAAAAAAAAAAAAATTATTCGCCGGTCTTTCACACAAGTCTATGGAGGTATATAAATGAAATTATATTTGTTGCTTCACAATCCATTCGCATTGGTTACAAAGTCGCTAGCTAAGTTTATAATTAGTTTAATCACAGTAATACATTTGTTATGTTTCCGCCGGGGTTTAATTTAATAAATAACGCAGATGCATTAGAGAATATTGTAAATACATTACTATCTATTAACCTATTTGGCACAATACACAGCACATTAAATAACGTGAACTTATAAAGAGGAAATAATATATATTTCATGTGTTTATGACGATTTAACATATCTACTGATTCGATTTAAATATCTTTTATTTTCTTTTTTCCTTTATCAAAACTCGAACTCAAACATTCATTTATTCAATTAGACTTATTTATTCAATTCTATTTATCTCAAATATGTTTTACCAGTTTTGAATATATATGTTTAGACTAAAAAGAGCGAATCATAATTGACGCCTTCATATAATGATTCACTACAATATATCTATAGACACCGAAGCGATTAGCAAACCTATTTTCCCAAATATGCATACAATATACTGGTGAAAATACGAGCAAAACAGCGGCAAATAGCTAGTCATTCACGTGCCACGCGACGGAAGCACATTATCACCTCCCCCCTCGTCCCCCGCCCTTCGCCCCTCGCCCCTCACATCTTAGTGCACCGGCTATTTCTAAATCGGAGACACTACGCACTTTATTTGTGTAGATTTGGTCTGACCATAGAGCTAGAAGCATTTAGACAGAGACGGTAATTAGATAATTATAATTTATTTTTGTACACTCTATTTCACGGATTACAAGTTTTGAATTATGAATGTGTGTGTCTTTAACGTGCAAGGCATTATTTGTGTTTATTACACGCTCACTGTACTCCCACTATAGCCCAAAGTAGTGGAACCGTTAATAAGATAAATTAATAAAATTAATGTTTCGGCTTATGCTCGTTAAAAAATGTTAACACAGGTTAGAAGTTAACTTATCTCTATTTTAGGCTTGTTACGAGTTTTATAAACATACGATGAATAGTGTGAAAAAAAACAGTTCCTACTTAATGATAAATTTAATTTTGATTTAATAGTGAAAGCAATAATATATATAATATTTAATTTTAACAAATCATACAAAGACTCGACATCGTTTCTAATACAAAACAATTATGTTAACGAATGTTAACATTCATTCCATTAACATATAATTTTTAAATATTATGTTGTTTATTGTTTTAATAATTATGTGTATAACTGTAAAATAAATGACATTCGCGTATTATAATTGTCAGATCTGAATATTGCAAGATCTTCACGGTGGCATGCGCGAGCGCCGCCGCATCCGGCGCAGAGCCGCACGAAACAACTGTAACTCTGACTCATTGTAATTACTTATTGTATAAATATGCTTCAAATATGATACACTTGCTAAGTTGGGAATTTATATTCATTAATTAATATGAAAAAAAAGATGTGTTTTCTTTACATGATTACATGTAAGAACGTTTTATCAATTGTCGTCCATAGATTTATTAAGAATTTTAATAGTCATAAAGAAGATTAAGGAAAAAAAGACATATTATGATCGTATAGGTTTCTGTTACTATTCCAGGAACTCCAGGGCTAATGATATTATATTAAATTCTAATAATAACTAACATTTCACAAATGTTATTCTTAATTATCTCGTCTCAAAAAAAAATCTTAAAACACGCTTCAATGATAGAATCGATTAAACTGTCTCACTCTTACAGAGTAAACGTAAAGAAATTATTTAAACCTGTCAATCCTAATCAGCTTAATAAGAAAATCATAAAATAATGATAATCACCGATCCTTGATTGCAAGGTTTGAATTAAATCTGTCCGTTTAAAATGGGTCAAAATCGAGTCTAAAGGAGGATTTTAACAGAGGGAGCAAATAAAAGCCTATCTAATCAACAAATTAAATACCACTACAATATCACTTTAAAATCACAAAAACAATAATACGTTCAGAACAAATTACAATAATTACACATTACCATAACACAAAACTTTATTTTCATTTGCTTTTCATGCATATACTAAAATAACAAACAGTAATGCAAATTTATTTATTTCGTTCTTTCTAATGTAATAAAATTTTGTCCACACACTGTAATTGGTGTATACATCAAGACTATTTAAGTAGCATTAACTACTTCAAGTTTATATGTACACTACTTAGTCTGGCCATAAATACTGTTACACTTAATTATAAAAAAATATTACATTTGAATTTCGAATCTGTCAT
>NC_052102.1:1094400-1102735 GCF_012273895.1 Zerene cesonia | reverse complement strand
AAGTAATAAATGTTATTTGCAGTTAACAATTTTCTTTTTTCTTTATTACAATATTTATGGCAAGACTAGGTATTTGTGTGTTATCACTACACAGTATAAAACAAAGTCGCTTTCTCACTCTGTCCCTATATGTATGCTTAACTTTAAAACTACGCAACGGATTTTGATGATTGTTTTTTTAAATAGCACGATTCAAGCGGAAGGTTTATATGTATAAAATCTATACTAATGATAATAAAGAATACAGAATAATAATAATTAAATAAATAAAGTTTTATAGTATCAAATCAATATAAACGAAGTAACGGAACTACACGACACATGAAAGTAATACGTGAATTTAATCTACGCCGGTGGCATTTCTTTAACTGTGGAACGACAAGAATTTATAGGTAAGGTCCGAATGGGCATCGACACATGATACTGGTTACGCTGTATGTATTTTTTCATAAATAACGTTATTTTATGTTTATTTATCTGATAGTAAATGTATAAATATTTAATTAGAATTCGTTTTTGCTTTTGAAGCGGCGTAGTGGATAGGTATCAGAAACTACGAAGAAACTACAGAAGTCGTTTAAGTAATAGGTAATAACAAGTTCTATTCGATCTTCACACGGTTACAAATTTCGTCCAATTCGGTTCAGTGGTTTTGGTGTTAAAGAAACAGATAGGCAGACATATAGATGGACAAATATATAGACAGGGATACATTCGCATTTATAATTGTCGTAGAGAAGTTCGTAAGAAATTAAATCGCATCTATTTCATAATCTAAATTAGTCATGTAAAATTTTAGAACATTTTAAAGTATTCACACGTATTCTCCAAAGCATTAAGACGATATTACGTAATATTTTGAGTCACAGGTTAAACCGGGTAAGGAGTAGTTGCGTTCGTTACTGCGCTGCGTAACTTGTATGAGTAACTTAATTGAACTTGAGATGCGATAGCTTTCACTGAATTCATTTCGTTTGAGGGACGTCTTTTTAATCTATATTAATATTATAAATAGGAAGAGTTTGTTTGTATGAACGCACTTATCTCATGAGCTACTGGTCCGATTTGAAAAATTCTTTCAGTGTTAGATAGCCCATTTATTGAGGAAGGCTATAGGCTATATATGTACCACGGGCGAAGCCGGGGCGGGCGCTAGTACATTATACGAATGTTTTGTCTTGATTGATTTATAACTCTAAAAACATGAAATAAGGACCCAAACACTTAAACAACCCAAACGCATGAGAAGGCGGCCTTGTCGCTGAAATAGCGATCTCTTCAGGCAACTTTAGGCTGAGGCTAATAACTATATAGTTGAGTTTGAAATGGTTGAATGTGCACAACACGGAAATAATATTTAAAAAAAAACGAAATAATGTTTCAAACATTAACGAATAATTATAATCATACACACAATATACAAACATACAGATTTTATGAAGATAAACAGAAAATTTTCGTTGTTTTTGGACTCATTCAATGTATTTGTAACAGAACGTAACTTTAAGGATTCCGTACCCAAAGTGTATAACGAGACCCTATAACAGTAAGACACCGCTGTCCGTCTGTTTGTTTATCTGTCTATCTAGTCGTCCGTTCATAACCAGACTAATTTTTCAATTCGATCCAGCAGTTCTAATGATCAGCGCGCTCAAACAAAAAAAAAAACATCTTCATATTATTAGTACATAACTACATACACGTTCATTGACCCCTGTCTTCACCTGTACCAAAAAATTTAACTTTGTATCTACTAGTTACTTGAATAGTAATTAAATAATTCGTCTAATTAAATCTCAGTGCAATATATCAGTGGGCTCCATAGAGCACCACCCACGCGGGCCCACAACGGCCACTTTAATTAAAATTAATTATTCTAACGTCCGCTTCGACACCGAAAAGCTAACGGCGGTTTTCATAATATCGTCACGATGTTTTAGTCGTGTCGTATGTCGTGAACGAGTCGGTTAGTGATTGTATACTAGTGTTTTATATACATCTCATGGTGATATGTGTCTACGGATATTTCTACCCTTTAAGGGATGAGATTAGAAAAAAAACACTTTAGGGTAAATAAAAGGTTTGAAAATGTGTCGGATAGTCAATCTATTATTATAGATTTTAGTGTGAAGATAAACAGAAAAATATTTTAAATATTCAAATGCTGATCGATTAATATGAAATAGTTAAGACATATTGAACAACAGTGAACACGCATCATTTTCAATGTTACTTTTGAAAGCATTAAAAAATATTGAAATACTAGCAGCGCCCCGCGGTTTCAACCGCGTAAAACAAACAACAACCGCTCCTTACAAACTTTCGCATTTATAATATTAGTAGGATCGTATAGACGATGAATAAACGAGCAACCAAATATCAATTTACCAATAACGATAGTTTACTAAAATACACAAAATCCATTATAATCAATCTTAGTACTACTTTTAGCGATGGAGGAAAATTCTACAATTTAAAATTAAGAATCAAACATTTAAATATAGAATAAATTTAAAATGTAAATAATATTCGGCCTTTTTGATGATAAATACTTATTGCTCATTAGTGACAGTTTGCGTTAATAGCGCATTGATAGATTTTGGGAGAAATCTTATGTATATATATATAAGAAAGTGGTATTAGTTACACTATTTCAAACTCAAGAACGGCTAAACCGATTACGTTAAAATTTGGTATAGAGACAGTTTGAGACCCGAGAAAGGACATAGGAGTTTTATCCCGGAAATCTAACGGGAACGGGAACTTTGCCGGTAACACCCCGGGTCTATCTTACATGTTCAAACGCGGGCAAAGCCGCGGGCGCAAAGCAAGTGTATTAATAAATTTTTGCTTAAAAGCAGTGTTTTAGTGTTTCGTAGGTTAACAGAAAAGAATGAGATTTTATTGTTTTATACATTGACTGTGTAGGACCTATGAAATAATTTCTTAACTGATTGTGTGTATTTATTGGAACAGTTTAATAAACAAATACTTATAACCATCGTAATCTTCGTTCTCATAGACAGAGCTGGAGTTCGGGGAGGTTACGGAGGAAGAAAGGTGGAATTCCTCTATCGAAATAGGGAGAAACCATAACCAGTCTTCACGACTGGCTGGTCTTTAAGGCCATAATTGATTTTTTTGTGGTAATTCTCGATGCTAGCCTGAAGGGCTACTGCATCTTAGCACGGGCGCGTGGGTGAACTGAGGGTTCACCCTGGTAGCGACACGCTCAAGGGCGTCCACCCTTGTCGGGGACCGCGAACCTCGGCTTGGGCTGTCGCAGGAATGGAGGGGGCCGGAAGGGCCGTACTTGGTCGGGCGCTTAATTGAATGATGCTGGAAAGTTGTATATATACTCTGTAGTGAGAACATTTCGCTTGCGCGATTCAGAAATGTGTTGTTCAAGCCAATCGTTTAAGAAAAATGGAGACAACAAAAAGTTTTTACTAGAGGTCCGCCTATGGTAGATATATGGTAAAATTTGAACCATAGTGATCTTAGTGTGCCTTCTTACTAACATACTACGTATCTATCCAATGGAGAATTAATTTTTTAAATCTGTCCAGTTTCTATTCTTTCAAATTTTCTCATTTATAAAGCACTTCAATGCTATAAAACTAAAAATAAATTTCTTCCAGTAGTTACCGAGATTCGTTCGAGTAAACACATAAACACTTCAACTTTATATAATTTGTATAGATATGCACCAAATTCTGCTCTTAATACATATAAATGTTTTACTAAAAGCCTTTCTTACGGCAATAGAAAGTTAAAATGCTAAAATATGCGAAACGTTTAAGTATAATCAGGCCATTCGATTGTTAGAACTTTGAAATTATTATCAATCTAAAATTGAGCCTCGATAGAATTCTATTTAGTTTGTTTATAATCGTATTCTAGTTTATATGTATAGAATATTCAAAACTTTAGAAAATATAAAAATAACTTAAAAGTAAATTAAGACATTGTTCAAATTTCTTTGTTACACCACTAATATAGTATCATATAATCTGTGGTAATACTAATATTACGCCAAAAATTCCATTAAGGATGTAAGTAGTAAACAGTATCAATGATTTCAATTGTAATTATAGTAAATCCGCCATGTTTGATACCATAGTTTGACTCAGAGGATTTAAATAGCTCTCCCTAAATTCAGTTCAAGTTTTAATACATTGTTTTAACTATTACAGCATGAAACTATTTCTGACTATACTGAACTTTCTTTTTGATTATTAGATCCTAAAAATTATTCTGTTAACATAATCTTGCTTAATATAACTCAGACCAAAGTTATGCATATTGAGTTAGAAAGGAGACGTTTCGATTAGTTTAATTTCAAAATACGATAACTTATTTCTGTAAAAATACTCCTATGTCATTATTACACTTGAAAATAAGTTGATATGTATAAAAGTACTCAAAACTTAATCATTCAAGTCACTGCGTTATCCAATAAATCAAAATTCTAAAAATACATTTACACGCTCCAAAACTAGCGTAATTTACCTATATACTTATTCTACGTACAAATGAGCAACATTTATGCCAAATGATTGATATTGAAGCGTTCTTATATGTCTATATGATATGATTGTTGCGTCTGATTTACAGAACTAGTAAAATACATCTATGTATTTGTAAACAGACGTTCTGTCGTCGCGTTATGGTTTCTAAGCGATGACATGCATGCCAATGCACAATGATCGACAAATGGTGCGGCCATCTTGAAACATCGATAAAATAATTTGAAAATTTTAATTATTGTATAAAATTTTTACAGGAAAATGTACAATTTTACACATTAAATATGTAGATATCATTTGATTCTCAGCAAATAAGTATTGCGTTGTTAAAATATAGATAACAAGATGATTTCATTGTAAATATTAGAAATTAAAGACTTTTCAACGCATTTAAATAGTGATACATATGACATTAATTTTTGAGACGGCAAGCGTGGTCACGAATATGACCGCGAGTCGTAATTTCTAAAAATGATTTTTGTTAAAACGTTATCTTATTCTTTACATCGCAACACTAGATACTTTAGCAATAGATAAAAAAAAAAAAACGAAATAACATAAAAACGATGTTCAAATTGGCGATTCTTTCAGCCGCGAAAAATTTTGAATCTTTTCGACTTACCTTCGAAGATATAAGCGTCAATGTGGGCGAGGACTCCTGTGGAACAAACACAGAAGACCTGCTTTAGTTGTCTTTTGTTTAATTTACAAAGAAACACGGAATGGAAGGACTTGCGACAAGTCTAACAACTTATGATAACTGAATGTGCGTTAATATAAGAGATTTGTTTTGTTATATTAACCAATACATTGGAACCAAAACTATTTGATAAATTACAAAATTTAAACTATTGTAGTCGAAGCATTCAAATGCATATCTCAATAACATTAAACTACTAAAATCTAATATAAATAACTATAAATTTAATGTCAATATTATCTATTCAATCAATGACAATACTATCTATATAATGTCAATAATTCATGTCATTATCAATTTCCTATAAATCGCCAGTTTGAATCATCAAGAATTGAAATGAATCTAGAATTGTTATAAAAATGCAAAAAAAAATTGCAAAAAATTAAAAAAAGTGAGGGTCAATTTTATCTACAATTATATGTTTATTAAAATATGGAATAAAAAATAATCTATATTAAAATGGTTATTTAATATAAAATTCTTATAAGCTACAGCGTAGAGTATGTAATAAACACCTAAATAACATTGAAACGTATATCGCACTTTGACTTATTAACTTCTTATTAAAAGCACTAAATTATAATTATAAATTTTGAATGTTTTTTTAAATCTAATCCGCCTTCAAATTGTCAGAACTCGACTCAATTTAAATAGAATCACGGAAGGCATCAGCTTTAAATAAAAAAAGAATTTTTAAAATCGGTTCACCTAGTCAACAGACCTGAGATAGCAAACACAAAATTTTATCGAATCCTTTTTTGAAGTCGGTTGAAAACAATGACATATGTTCCAATGAAAAGTATCTATTTTAGATAGGCGAATACAAGCTTTATCTATTTTAAAATCTCTTGTCACAAACTCCTCCGAAACGGTTAGACCGATTTATATGAAATTTTGTATACAGACAGAGATTATCGCCCAACAACCAAATTTATACCCCTAAATTTTATAAGTAAGGCGTTTTGTCGAGCTTACCAGGCCAGCGTTTGCCGGGTCAGCTAGCTCCTCTCAATATGAGTCAAGGTAACCAAGTTTCTTTTAAAGGGTTGGATTGATTTTAAAGATTCAAGAATTGGTTTGGATTCATTTTCATTGATAAAATATTGATTATTTTAGCCAAACAATATGTCGGGTTCACAATTACCGTATTATATTTTCGAGTACACAGCCAAAAAAGCACGTTGAAAATCTAGTTATTCAATGAATACTCACGAATTTCTCACGTTTTTTCTAGAGGAACAATTATAACATACTTTTGTATCGAGTAATGCGGAGTGAGTCAATGTCTAGATGCGATGTAATTCTGAGTATTGTCGGTGGATACAGCAGGAAAATGTAGACACGTCATTGCAATAAAAGTACACGAGGGTCGACTTTTTGCTGTCTGATTTCAGATATAATTGATATGTGATTAATGTAGATTAAGATTAAACGTATTTCCTTTGTAAGCCGGTATTTAGGTGGCGTAATATCAATGGGTGATGGAGAACTGAGCGGCAGTCGTTGATTTAGAGAATCACTCAGAAGGCACTCACAATGAACCGGCTAGTAGCATATCTATACTAATATCATAAAGCTGAAAAGTTTGGTTGAATGCACTAATCTCAGGAACTACTGGTCCGATTTGAAAAATTCTTTCAGTGTTAGATAGCCTACTTATTGAGGTAGGCTATAGGCTATATATGCACCACGGGCGAGGCCGGGGCTGACCGCTAGTTTAATATAATTGGTAGGTGAAGGACACTTTGGTTTGATGCTCTGTTGTCTAGTGGGGGGCGCTGAAAACCAGCGACCATATCGGCATAGTATATGCTTCGTAGCCCCACCCCATATATAGGTCGCCACAGTAAGTTTATTGTAGTTAAGAGCTTTTTATTTAATGTTGGAGCTGGTGGGACGCCTGATGGTAAACGCTACCACCGCCCACGAACATTTGGAAAGGCATAAGGTCCATTGCAGACCTTACGCCCCTACAAATGGAGTGCCGACTTTTTGGGAAGGCATTAAGAAAGGATTGGCGATAGGAATAAAGGAAAAGACTGGGAAGAGTAAGGAAAGGGAGGGCCTCCGACTCCCCCACTCACTGCTGCAATGCTATTTCACGCCGGTCTTCTGTGGGGGTGTGGTACTTCCCCGGTGTGAGCTGGCCCAATTCGAAGCGTACTCGACTCCCACATAAAAGCTTTTTTGTTATTATTGTTTTGTAGTTTTTAAGTTTGCACGTTATTATATCGTTATGTCTGTGTTTATGGTTTTAAATGTGGTGAACCTTAAAACATTATTTCATGCTTATTATAATTTTTATAAGAAAATATCATCTTAGACAAATTTTACTCTCACAGTTCGATGTGTCTTTTCTCCAGATACATAGGACCTTCGTAGCATTCTTTAAAGAAAGAAGTTTTCTCCATTTTTATGCCACAAATAGACAAACAGCGTTCGTATAGTCCGATAGGACACAAGACACCAGACATGACATTAAGACCTGACAACGACTCTGCAAAGCAATTTCCAACACACCTTTCTGAATACAGGGCTCCATTGAAATTTAAAACACCTCTTTCTCTACCCGACATTCGAGACTTGTACCTTTTTTATTGTAGAAGACATCTGATTAGACGGGTCTCCTGATGATAAGTGATCAGTAATATTCACCCACAACGCTAGCAACATCGCGCGTGTGAGCTGGCCTTTTCTACCCAGACTATCCAAGAGATTGACCTATCAATATATGGTCGAACACGCTAACTACCCGACCATTTACCAAGTTACACAACTATAAAGGTCATCGTATTTCAAAAACAATAACCATTGAATTATGATTCACATCCAACATCTAAAGACCGAGTAACGTTAATTAGATGCCATAAATTAATCGTGCCCCAACGTTTCCTCAAACTTAATAACATATTGCACGCCGAATAAAACACGAAAAACAATATCGAATAATTATTACACGGTTAAACTGTTATTTTTTGTAGATGCATGTGTTATGACTGAGCGTGTTTGATTTTAGTTTTTCGATGTATAATAATATACCTAGTCTTGCCATAAATATTGTAATAAAGAAAAAAGAAAATTGTTAACTGCAAATAACATTTATTAC
>NC_052102.1:1073331-1093400 GCF_012273895.1 Zerene cesonia | reverse complement strand
AGATTCGAAATTCAAATGTAATATTTTTTTATAATTAAGTGTAACAGTATTTATGGCCAGACTAAGTATAGTGTGATATTTATAAGCTCAAGCCGCAGATAATCCTATCCTACTAATCCTACTTCCTACTAATATTAAAAATGCGTAAGTTTGTAAGGATGTGTGTATGTTTGTTGCTCTTTCACGCAAAAACTAATAAACCGATTGCAATAAAAATTGGTACGAAGACAGATGGACAACTGGAATAACACGTAGGTAACTTTTTATCCCGATATTCCTATGGCATACCGACTTACGCGGGTGAAACCGCGGGGCGCAGCTAGTAATAGATAAAGGTAAATGGTAAACGATCACCACCGAACATTCGCAAAGGTAGTGCCTCTGCGAATGCGCTGGCCTCTTTTAAGGGGTAAGGGAAAAGGAAAGAATTAACGACTGGAAAGAAGGAATGGACTGGGACGGGTGAGGAAAAGGAAACGGGCCTCCTGCTCCCCCACTCACCGTACGAAACACAGTGGCATGCCACTATTTCAAGCCGGTTTTCTGTGGGGGTGTGGTACTTCCCCGGTGCGAGCTGGCCCAATTCGCTAATTGTTTTATCAAACTTATCTTAGGAACCTGTTCCCACTTCAAAAATTTCTTCACCGTTGGATATATGCGTGATTCCTCAGTGTTAAAGTCTACACATTTATATCTAGCACGGGCGAAGCCGGGGCGGACCTCTAATTTGCTATTTCACGCCTTCACCAATGAAAGCACATAAAACATTTACTTCCTTGGGTAATTTTAACAATATTCTAAATATTCTATATTCCATATTGCAATCTGGGTCTTTAACCACAGCCACCATACTCAGCCTATACATAACTTAATATCGAATAGCCTTCGTAAGTAATTACATAACACAACAAAACAAAAAAAAAAACGCGACCGACAAAAAATATAAATCGCATGCGCTAAGGCCTTTCTTAAATTATCCTGTCAGGGTCAACTATGAAATGCAATTGGTGTCCGAAAAAATTTAAACTCGTTAGAATATCGCTGCGGCGGTGTTGCATTATAATTCTTATTTGTATAACAATAGGGTGCGTTGGGGTGGTGGGTGGTATAGGGCTGCCACTCGTGGTATTCTGGTATTATTGTAGAAGTGTTTATTGTTTAATTAAAAGTTAAATTGTGCATGTTCTATTCAACTGATTTCAGAAAGGACTTGAAGGAGAAAGGTTTTGTTACCTCGGAACTTTCAACTGGGTGAACTGATTTCGATGATTCTTTTTTTTATTTGCAAGCTCGCGCCTCCTATTTAATCTAGTTCTTACAATTCTAAGTCGGTTTGGTTGTTAAAAGTAATCATAATATTATTTAAAGTTTACGGAACTGAATTTTAGAGTCATTATTTAGTTATATCTATGCTCCTAAAAGCCCTTTTAAGAAGAAGCTAAATATAAAACACAAACAAAATTTAATTTTATTTTTAGAATTGCGTAAGTTTCACAGAGACCACGTTATTATATCAACACTACTAATCAATAAACCGCCTCCTTCGCACAGTGGTTAACGCGTGAGCGTAGAACCGAGGGGTCCTGGGTTCAATTCCCGGTGGGGACGCGTAAAAAAAAATGTCTCGGTCTGGCAGGACACAGAAGGCTGACCACCTACTTGTCCGTAAAGAAAATCGATCAGTGAAACAGATGAACATCATCTGCCCCATACCCCAGTAGGGGACACGGGACTTCACTTTACTAATCAATAAAACAAATATTGCAGGAATACTTTTTTCTCTAAAAAATATTTACAAATTCCAAATCTATGTGTACATTGTTGCAAGTTGACAGCCCTAGCATAGTGTCAGGTTGCACAATAGACGCATGTACCTGCGCAAGGTGACCCACGAAGGGCACGAGGCTGCCCTTGCGCACCCCCGCCCCGCGAACTGTCTCAATCCTTGCTCGTATTCGCATGTATTGTTCGCTTTAAATGACCAGCTTTGTTAGGGTTGGCACTTGTCGATAAAATATAATTAAACTTAAAAATGATTGTGTTCCAAATTTTTAAACCCATGTAGATTTATTTTTTTGTGTGTTCAAAATGACATGGAAAATGCATATATAAATGTATTGTTATTTATTTACTTATTTAACTCTTAAACGAGATGTACAACTAAGGAAACTTAAAAAAAAGAAAACATAATTTATTCAGTTATCAAGTATTATATTTATGTTAGCCTCAATTCCTACTAATATTAAGGTTGAAATTTGGTAAAGAAATGGTTTTAAGGATAAGGATAATTATTAATATAGAAAAAAGCCCTGAAAACCAGCGTTATGCCGACCGTATCGGCATTGCATATACTGATTGGCCCCACCCTTTAGGTCGCGACAATAGTTATTACAGTTATATAAACTCTTATAATTGCTTTTTAGTTATTAAGTCTGCAATTTATCATTTATTGTATGTGCTTAATTTTAAATGTGTGGTGTACCTAATAAAATTATTTTATTATATTCTGTTCTTAAAAGCCTGCAAGGGCGGGATCTATGCGGAAATATACCTCGGACTGTCTATTATATCTAAGAAAACTAATCAATAAATCTGATTGCCTGAAAACAAGTTGTATGTGTATGTAAATATTCGTTATTTATCATACAGGGTAAATGGGTACATAAAATACATTTAGTACCATACGATAAATTATTTAAAACTGATTATTTTTACGACAGGCAAAGAAACCAAAAAAACACAAATACAATGTAATCGAAATAAATAATATATTTTGATTGTAAATTTTAAATAATGTAAAACAATTGGAATATGAATTGTATTGAGTCTTGATTTAAAATACTACTAGATACGGGACTTTAAAATCTATCGATAAAATATTATCAACAAGCGCATCCCTATTCAATGCCTTAAGCCAAAAATCATCTCAGACAACAATGTACAAGGACAGGTGCTAATATTTGCCGACGTAGGTAGGTACAATTTATATCGACTAGTCTATATTTAGATATCAAGTAGATTTAATGATCACTCTAAGTAATTTAGTGTAAAATGATGTTTGTAAATTCGTTTATATAAAAGGCAATTAAAATAAATAACATAAGAAATTTTGCTGCACTGCGCATCGCGGTTTCACCCGCGTAAGTCTATATCACTTAGGAGTATCGGGATAAAAAGTTGCCTATGTGTTATTCCAGTTTTTCAGCTATCTACGTACCAAATTTTATTGCAATCGGTTCAGCAGTTTTTGCGTGACAGAGTAACAAACATACACAAAGTTTCGCATTTATAATATTAGTAGGACAAACGGTCAACATTAAATAATGGATGTAGGTATAAAATTGTGTGAATCGGTTAAAAATTACAAGTTTACATACAAATACTTCCTTTATTGATCTTAAAATTTCGGTAACATTATAAAAAAACCGTGTACAGATTAAATAACCAGCAAAAAGCGCGCACCCAAAAATGATTCACATTTTTTATAAAGTAAACGTTACTCATTTACATTCGACCATTATCCTATCAAGCTCGCAATATAATTGGGTATTACTTGAAGCTATTTCATTGATATTCGCATGTAATTGCTGGCGTTTTTTGTCGTCTTCGTGCATGTAGACGATTTTGAAAGCGTAAATGCTTTGGGGTTTTTTCCCCGAGTTACAATGATATTCGAGTGTGATGCAAATTGTAGATTAATATAAGAAGAACTAACGCACGATTACGAGCATAAATGAGGGGGGAACTAGTGATCTGTACTAGATGTGTTTTTACGACCTATTTCAGACTCTAGTCCTTCACAACGTTAAACTACGTAGTTTAATGATTTGTGAGAGCAAATAAAGATTTTTTTATTATTTTTTTATTTATTAACATATGTAAATATGTATTACAGAAAAAATATTGTTCTAGAAAAGTATTAATGGGAAGTTTGCTTCTCGGACGACATGCAATATTTATTCATTAAATAGGGCGCAAAGAGAAGACATTAAAATAAGATATTTTGATTGCATCAGCATATTTTGTAGTGTGTTTATAATTTTTGAATGAGTATGAAGTATTTGTAAAAATATCTATATAGCTTTATTATTTTATTTAATAAAAAAATGTCTCGGTCTGGCAGGACACAGAAGGCTGATCACCTACGTGTCCGTAAAGAAAATCGATCAGTGAAACAGATGTACATCATCTGCCCCATACCCCACTAGGGGACACGGGACTTCACTTCACTTTTCATATTTTAATGTAATTTGACAACTTCATGTTAAAAAATATTTTCGATTTGATCGTAATTATGGAACTTAATCATCGTTCATTTTGACTATAAACCTTTTTTATTTGCTTTTATCGAACAAATAATAAAAAAATAATTGCAATTTATCTACAACTTGTTAAATTTATCTATACTTAAAGCATTATTATATTTTCTAAATGTCGACTTATTTAATACTATTTCTCCGTTTTCATTCTTCAGCCTCCTAACTATCTTCAGACCCAAAAATCATACCTCAAAATCATTCCGCTGCAACATGCAAATAAGACAAACAAACAAACACATTATCTTCAATTTTATAAGATAACTAATAAGGATACTATAATATCCTATAACCAAAAAATTAAGCTTGTGAATATAAACTTAATATCCCTTTTCAGTGGTTTTATCACAAGCAATTCAAATAGAAGCTTCTAGACCTCAAACCCACTTAAAAAGCAAGTGAAAATAATTTTCCGTATTTACGTGATTGAGAGTAGAGGAAACTCAACTGGGTCACCAAGCGTCACCTGAAACTCGCTCTTAATTAGAGCGAGCTTCATTTAACCGCGTTTTAACTAATAATTAATTTTTAAACTATTTTCGTGGGTTTTAATTAGAATTCTTTGAGTTGGTGGAATATATGCAATTCATCTTTGTTGTAGGACTTCTATGGTTGAAATTTTCTACTTTTTTGTTTTTGCGATTTTATTATTTGTTAGATCTACTTTATGATATACAGAATGTTTCTTATAATCACGAAGTTCTTTTGCTGAAGGGCATGGGCTATGAAGTATAAAAAATATAAAGTTGTCTCCATTTTTTAATATATTTATACCAATCTGTAGGTGTACTGATCTATTTTTCCGCCAATAATTGTTTTACTAAAATGGCTAGTCTGAAAAACAATTTAAAAAAATCTATTGCCCACATACTTTTTTGCCTATTTCAAATTATAAGCAATGGTACACAAATTAACACATTGGAAATTAATATTTCGGTAACAAAATTCAAAATTTATGAACAGTCAAAAAAAAATTAATGTAAAACACAATAAGGTCTAATGGTTGCAAACGGGCGTGTTTAGCGGCGCGTGCGCACCTGCGACATGTGCAGATTGCGGTTCTAATTATGGAGGTATTTTTACTTTATTTTCATTCGGTAACGATGTTTTTATTTGTTGCCTCAACGGTCTAATAGCCTGTTTAGATGCAAAGCACGAGGTATCGGATTACTTCAGAAAAATCACTTGTTTAAAAATATTTCCAATTGGAAATTTCCTTTGACTAGTAAACGACTAGCTGTGGCGGAAAGCTTATATATAATAGACGCTCGTCCCGTCTCCGCCCGGATATCAAGATTCCTGTTTTATCCCAAGGGAGCATTTAATCGGTATAAAAAAATGTCCTATCGACCACGTCAGCTCATCTGTATAACAAATTTCATCAAAATCCGTTAAGTAGTTTCAGATTGACGGACAAACAACCAAAAAAACAAACTTTCACATTTATAATATTACAGTTAAGTGTGATGAATAAAAGTCTAATAAAAGTTAAGTCATATGACATAGATACTTTTAGCATTTATAATGATTGGTTGTATTTCATGAAAAATATTGTCATCCTCATCATCCTCTGTCCCCAAAGGCTTCTTTTTAAACCTATCTTCACCTATATGATTATATATAGTCTACTTTAGACTTAATAGTAGCTTTAACTACTTTAAACAGAGATATTTAATTCAAACTTTCTACACAATTCAACGATTAGTGAAAATACAATAATTTCATGAGTTTATCTTATTACATTAAATGTTTTTTCTTTATTTCTTATTATTCTGATTAAGCATCAACTCCGCAAGTGAGACAATTAAGTGATTCTATCAATAAAGCGTGTTTTTTTAGTTGTTTAAAATACCTTTAATAAAATTGTTAGGTCTTATACAATTACTTCTTATTACATTATATCTACTGGTTCCAATTAGAAATTCTCTTTGTGCAGAATAGACCATAATATTGAGGTTTTATAACGTAAGGTCCGAGTATTAAATGTTCGACGACATGTGACCTCTGCCAACCCGCACTTGGCCAGCGTGGTGGTGGCGCGTGGAGTCTGAACCCTCAAAAGGCCTGTGTCCCAGCAGTGGGAACATATATAGGCTGACGATAATGATAACATAATGCAAAACATGAGTGAAGCCGCGGGGCATAGCTATTGTGTTTATCTCAGGTTAATAGGTTTTTATCACAATGTTTAACGGACTTAAACGTGAGATATAAATAATTGTAATTGTAATAATGTGAAATTTTACGTGCATCCCTTTTGACCGACTTCCAAAAACGAAAAGGAGGTTCTATTTTCGTGTGTGTTTTGTGTTTTTTCGTTTGTTTTATTACTCGACAACTCTATAATCGGCGTGATTATTATTGTGTTTGATAGGAAATTCTATCCAGCTAATATTATAAATGCGAAAGTTTGTAAGGATGTGTATGTGTTTGTTACTATTTCACGCAAAAACTGCTGAACTGATGGCAATGAAATTTGGTACGTAGATAGCTGGACAACTGGAATAACATATAGACAACTTTTTATCCCGATATTCCTGCGGGATACGGACTTACGCGGGTGAAACCGCGGGACGCAGCTAGTCGTTCATATTTGTTGTATTGTGTACCATGCATAATATTGCCTACATTCTAAACCTAGATAACAAATTAATAATGCAGTAAACAAACGTCACATTATGTTAATCCCCCCATTGTTTTCCACAGTTGTGCAATGTATTGGAACATTATCCAGCCGACTGCATATTAGTAAAGGTCACATGTAGTTATAAGTTATTATATGCTCTTTTTGTTTGTCTGAGGTCAAACTGATGTTTGTAACCTTATAGTTTAAATACTCGGTCTGTATCAGATATCAGGTTTCCTTTACCGCTAATAGATCAAATGCAAAAAAATAAACATTGAAATAATAATGTACACTTTGTATTTTATTGTAATTGATGGAAACAACAATTGAATTTTAATTTTACATTGTAGAAATACATAAATACGTTGATAGAACTGATTATTTTAATTCACAAATTTTTTAATATAAAAGGAAATAAATGCTATAATTATTATACAAGCTGTGACGCACCATTTCACACACGGACGAACCCGAGGGCAATGGCATGTATTTCTATAGGTTATGTCTTGTCATTAACTACATCACTGTTAAGTATCATCAAAATTCAATTATTGCTACCTGAAGGAGTAACAAACATACACACATCCTTAAAAACTTTCGCATTCATAACGTTAGTAGCGTCAAATACATTTCATCCATTTACAATCATATCGCATTTATAATATTAAATCTTCTACGAAAACTTACGTAAGAATCGTAACGAGCATTCCAATAAGAAAATAATAAAACAATTATTTTAATTTTCCTCAATAAAAGTACGCTAAAATAACAGAGACAACGCAGCCCTAACAAAAAAAGCAATAGTTCCTTGTTTATAGTCTGTGCAGTTCTAACCCCGATACATTTGTGCAGGAACGCGATACATCCATCTCTTTTCATCCCATCGATTTCGCATACACCCGTCTCAACACAACATAAGCCTTTACACAGTATAGGCGAGTATCAAAGTAGGCTACGCATGCAGGCTGCCTCAAGGACGCCCGGTCTGAAAGTGACCTAATGCACTACATCCCGTCTGGATTAGCGCGCCAAATTACAATTGTTCTTAGAAATGCCGTTAAGATTCGGTTTTGCTGCTTTTTTAATTCGGCGGGGCTATGGTCTTACTTTTTTATGGCGACTGAAATTGGCTGTGCTGTTTGTTGGCAACATAAACGAAGATATGGAATGGCCGACGCTTTTTTCGTAGGTTAAATTGATTTTCGAAATTTTTCTTGGCGAATTATAATCTATACTAATATTATAAAACTGAAGAGTTTGTTTGTTTGAACACTCTAATCTGAGAAACCGCTGGTCCGATTTGAAAAATTATTTCAGTGTTTGATAGCCCATATATTGAGGAAGGCTATAGGATATATATGTACCACGGGCGGAGCCGGGGCGGACCGCTAGTTTATTATGCAAATATATTTGATAAAATTATTTTTTTGCGTGCGTATTTTGGGAAATAATCCATTTTACTGAAATGGAGCGAATAATAAATAAATATCTTATTAGAATTGCGAGATTCCAGTAATATCAAATCATTGTATGTGTTTATCATTAAACTCATTAAACGGCTGAGTCGATTTCAGTGATTTGTTTTTTTGTATATTCGCATGGATTTCAAAATGGTTGATATTTACAATAAGTTATTTGTTTGCAACTCATTCACTCAAAACCAGCTTCATTATAATTTATAATTAAATGAAAAAATAGCAGTAGCTGTAATATCATTTAAATATTTATTTTTGTAAGTTTTCCTTAAAAATGTATAATTCCTATGAATAATTATTTTCTTGATATTGAGGTTCCGTTAATAATTTATGCCTCAGGCCATGAATTTCATTTGTTACGTAAATAACTTATTTTTATTGTGGGGGATCGAGCAGGCTTCGGCACGAATTGGGTCAGATCGCACCGGGGAAGTACCACACTCCCAAATAAAACCGGCGTGAAATAATAGCCTTGCTATTGTGTTTCGTACGTTGATTAGGGGAACGGGAGGCCCGTTTCCTTTTCCTCACCCGTCCCAGTCCATTCCTTCTTTCCAATCGTTAATCCTTTCCTTTTCCTTTACTCCATAAAAGCGGGCAGCGCATTCGCAGAGGCACTACCTCTGCGAATGTTCATGGGCGGTGGTGATCGCTTACCATCCGGCGAACCACCAGCTCAGACGCTATAACATAAAAAAAAATTACCCTATATTAATTATTAATTGACATAAGTTGTGAGTTACAAGGTCAGGTAAATCTTATTTATATAGAACTGCTGGATCGATTTTAATAGATTATCCAAGTCTCCGAGGAGCAGAAATCTCTTTAGTTTATCTATATTGTTGTTTGAAGCATTGTGTGTATTAATATAAATCATTATCGTATTTTGATAAGCAACTAAGGTATATATGACGTCACCAAAACGTAGGTATCTATTATCAAATAACACCTAATAATATATTATGCTACTTGCTTAGAAAAAGCACCTTATATCTATACCTATCTAGAAACAAACCGTAATTTCAAAAACCATAAACAAATTGTTCTAAATCAAATTCTTAAAAAAGCGATCTATTAAATGCAAACGAAAAAACTCAGTAACATTATAACTCGGCCATTAGTGCACTTTGCGAACGACCCTTATCCCTGCCTCCCTCGCACACACACAAAAAACCTGTACCTACGCGAGTTGCACTCAAGCGCATTCCGTATGAAACCTGGAGTTAAGAACGCACATGAATTTTTATTGATCCTAGAAGGTAAAGTTTGATAGCTTTATAGAGAATAGAAGATAGCTATTTAATCTGTACTTGATGATAGCTGAAATTCGTTTGTTTGATCGCGATAATCCCAGGAACTTCTGGATCGATTTCAAAAATGTTCACCGTGGATAAAATGCGTGTTCACCAAGTGCTATATTCTAGGAACCGGGGCGGTAGGAAATAAGATGTTATTTCAACAGTAGAAGCTTACATTATTCCTGCGTGATATAGACATCTTATTTGTTTTACAAAGTCAAAATAGGGCGAGCGCTAATAGTATTATGAAGACATTACAAAATATTTATAAATAGAAGGAAACAATTAGTTATTCTAGAATATAAACTAAAGTTTAAAAAGAATAGGCAACTCCGCAAATTAATCGCCTTCGCATAACAGGATTTCGATTTTGTTGGTGGAAAAATCATATAATCTCCTTAAATATAAGACTTTTCTTTTAAAACTTAATGATAATTCAATGTAAAAACATAGGAGATTGACGATTTCAAGATATAAACTAAAATAGCATCATGGATATTAAAAGAAATTGTCAATTTACATAACCTAATTAGATTCCTAATTTAATCAGTTGTCATTTGAAGCTTCTATCATTTTATCGTGTCAGCTCGGGGTAGGTACCCCAACAGAAAATTCGTATGACGAGTCAGGAAGCCGTGAGCTTGCATTCTTTTTCTTCCCAGTTAAATTCTTTTACCTTTCCCATTGATTCATCATCATGGCATTTTTGCTGAAGCATAAGGCCCCTAAAAATGTGGCAGTGACTGTCGCTTACCACCAGTCCCAACAGCTCATTTGACAACTCTTTGACATAAAAAAAGCTTTATAGCTTATGTGAACGAAAATTATATAACAGACAATTATTAAATATCAAAAATCACTCCCCAAGTCCAAGAATTATACTCATGAGTCGCGCAATCCTGCATTCCATACCTTCATACACGAATGTTGCCAACAATCAAAACTCGACCTACACTCGATCAAGATAAGTATCAAATGCGCGGCAAACTATTGTTTTTTTTTCTGAAGTGCGAAGGCAAGGGTCCCGGCAAATCGGACAGTCTTAATATAAATAACAATAAGTCAGGTCGATCTTGAAACCTTTTTAAAAACATTGAACCGTTTTGACGAATGAGGCCGGCCGATTGTCTACGCGACGGATTTTTAATTGATTACTTGCTTTTATGTGTCTTGCGTTTATCTATACAGAACTAGCATATATTTTTAAATTTTCTATTTCATAAGAATAATACTAATACCGTTTAATGCTTTTAAGGTGCGTGATTTAATTTGTTAAATTTATTTTAAAATATGTATTTGAAACATGAAATTTCTTCCATATACAAACATCTTAAAAGTATATTTTTAGATTTACTTATAAAGTAAATAACGGTAATAATCGCCGCCATGTCAAATTTCAAAAGGGGAATTCAAAGAATTTGAATGTCAACATACTTTCTTTAAAAACAATAAACTTGATACATGGTACAACCGTTACATGTATTCGGAGAGGAAAGCATGAAAAATAATAGATATAATGGTTCCGTATGGTTTTAGGATGCAACAAAGAACTATTTAAAAATTAAAAATAAAGATATTTTATAAGTCAACGCGGGAATCCGAACTGGTGAGTCGCGTCCTCATGGTAAGCGACCTTCACCGCCTTTTGCAGAGGTAACGGTTCTGCAAATGTGTTCGCAGCATGTTAGGATAATGGGAATAAATAATGACTACCGGAATAAAGGAGTCTGTTAAGGGTGAGATAAAGAATACGATTCCCTGAACACTCTAATAGAAAACATCATTTGAAAAAAATGACATATTACTTTATATTTACCAACAATTAACACTGCAACATTTTTATAATAAAAAAATAAATAACAACAAAATTAATTTGCAAATCATCCGACTAGTCTCTTGTCCTTAACCCCTACTTCTTGTATCATCCCAGCCGCTTACAAAACCCACTAATCACGAATTCCATAAGAGAGCTCTAAACTTGGAAATAATACTAAATTTGCGCCCGCACATATTATAATTTATCTCGTCGTTCACTTAATGGCCGGAGACGTACATATTAACATAAAATGACCATAATGCTTACAATTGCGACCATCAAAACACCAAATGGAAATTTTGTTAACATTTCGTCATTGCTTATTAATATTTAAATATAACTGGGCATTGTCATTAATACTCGTACATGGCTCGTTTTATTATCTGTGAATGTCAGTTCTACAAGTTTTCGTAAATTAAAAAATACATAGATAATAAATAACTACATCAGGTATTTTTAATATTATTCTGTACGATATTGAGTTAAGCGCGTGTCTGCTTCTATAATTTTGCGCAAAAACTTGAATGTTACATTATATCGATATAAAGGCTCTTCTATAGAAATTGGATGATGGAAAATTTTGTAGAAGTTAGCATTTCACTAAATATAGTCTTGTCTGTTATTCTAGATCTCCAGTTATAAATGCGAAATTACCTAACTCTGTCTGTCTATCTCTTCTTCATGCTTTAGTAGGCCACTGAACCGATTAGGATTAGATTTGGTATGAAGATATCGTATGACCCGGCAAAGGACATATGATAGTTTTTATCCTAACAGACCCCTCGAGATTGGGAACAACGCTGGGTAAACCCCAATACTATCTCTCTTCTTCTTTGAGTATACGGTAGTAGCCGCGGGCGGACAGTAAGTTTATAAATTTACATAGTGTATTCGAAATAAAGGAATATTCGGAATAATCGGCCCCCTAGGGACATCAGTAGATGTTTAATTGCGAAGGCGAGATCATGGGTGGCCGAGTTGTAAGGTAGAAGACGCAGGTTTGAATCCCACTTCATTATCGATTTTTCTACAATATTTTTATGCGCAAATACGTAATTAGTGCTATTTAAAACAAAAAAAAAATTGTCCTCAGATTTATATGCATTTGAGAATCGTTCTTGTAGGTATGTCTAAATAATGTAACGATGAGACTAATATTTCAATTATTTGGTTTGGAATTTGTAGTTTGCGTGATTGGTTATGGCCATATAGTTATATTTACGTATAATAAACGCAGTTTGAAAAAAAAAAACAAAAAGACGCATTTATAATAGAATAAATAAAATTGTCTCATTTGCACATTAAAAATTAATAAAACCTAAATTAAAAATTATTTGAATCTGGCAATCCCAAACGGGATAATTCTTGATAAAAATACATGGTTTAAATTAAATCTGCCCGTATAGTAGTCAAACTCATGTCTAAAGAAGAAAAAGAAGCTAATAAAAGCGTGTTAATATGACTAGATTATCTTCTGTCATTCTCACGCTAGCTGATGCAATCTTATGATCAGTAATTGAATTAATACATAGATAAGATGTATTATTTTTGTTTAAACACTTTTAATCCAGTTTACATCTGTAATACTTGTTATTCAATAATAATTCGATGAATAATTCATATCCTGAACAATTCTATGAAATCAACATTAAAGTTGTTTGAGATCGATTCTAAAAAAGCTGTAATTGTATTTTAGAACTTGTTTTAGCAAATGTAAACGAGCATTTTTGTGTCGCCCATTATGCAATTATTGTAATTATTGAAATTAATTTCTCGTGTTTCTTCTTTAATGTGATATGTATGCATATGTGGATGTATTTGTTGTTTATGTTTTTATGTACTTCATAACTACCTCCTACTTCTCCGTCCATTCCTTCTTTCTAGTCGTCAACCTTTTCTTTATTCCTTTTCCTTAAAAGCGAGTAACGCAGAGGCACTACCATTGCGAATACCCATGGGCGGTGGCGATCGCTTATCATAAAGCGAACAACCAACTCAGTTGCTCGTTATGACAAAAAAACTAAATTCACATCTCAATGATACAATCAACTTTGTTCTCTTACTTACTCTAATCCTACTAATAGTATAAATGCGAAAGTTTATGAGGATGTGTGTATGTTTGTTATTCTTTCACGCAAAAACTACTGAACCGATTGCAATGAAATTTAGTACGTAGATAGCTGGACAACTGGAATAACATATAGGCAACATTTTATCCCGATATCCTCACGGGATACGAACTTACGCAGATGAAACCGCAAGGCACAGGTAGTAGAGAGTATACATAAGTAAATTATTTTTGGCGATTCTAATCAGGATAAGTGTGCAAAGTATGAATAAAGTCCGTTTAAAGTTGATCTAAATAGTGTCAAAAGGAGTTGGTCATATAAACATAAAGGTGAAGCTAATATAACTGTGCTAAAAACAAGTGAAATGAAATAACTAATTTTTATGAGAAGACGACCCACTGTGTTATAATGTATAGATTATTATTATATTAAATAGATTATAGATTTAAGTCACTACGTAAATATTAAATCTGAATTAATTTAAATATGACATATTTATTAGCAACATATTTTTAATAAATAAAGTGAAAGCAAGAAGACATTATATAAATCACGTTTTTAAATACTTTGAAATCATTTAAAGCATATTAATAACATCGTTCCTAATGATATATAATCGTATTATAATTTAATTATTGTAAACGTAACAGCTGTTTACGAAGGATTCGAGGAATGAGTATAAGATGTCTTTCAAAATTTTACGTTTGGTGGTAACAAAGCACTCGTTTTTGAAGATCACTGTGACCCTCTGAAGAATCACTGAATCAATTCAACAAAAGGCAAATGACATATAATAATTTACGTTAAGTATAGCTTGCTGTTGTGCTTCGTACGGTGAGTGGGGGTATGAGATAGGGGGGTGCGGAGGCCCGTTTCCTTTTCCTCACCCTTCCCCGTCCATCCCTACATTCCCGTCAATCCTTTCCTTATCCCTTACACCATAAAATCTGGCAGGGCTTACTTGCGCGCTATGACATGAATAAAATGGTACACGTTTAAAATTTTCAACATTAGCATACGTGATTATAAGCCCTTCTAATTACGTAAAAAAAAATCCCAGCACACTACATACGTTTCGAATATATAACCTCCTTTTGGGATCGTTTAAAAATGATTGCAATTAGAGTGATAATAAACATAAATTATAATTAGATGCCGATAAAATATTCCGTAATAAATCTGTGGATTCGTTTAAAATCTTCATTTCCGGTGCGATATTATGTATTTTGAGCGTATGGAGCTCTATATTTGCATACTAGCTGTACAATACGATACTGGTTTACAAAATTGAATATTTTAATGATTTTCTATATACATTTGAATAATTTGATAGCGCATAACTGAACGGGTCTCGTGGTGGTAAAATACGTAGTGCAAACGATAAGGAAGTGATTAACGATGAAATGGATGGATGGGAATAACGAATGAACTACTCCTCTTTCATCCCTACACAAGAAGCGCAGTAGCATTCGCATGCGACTATTTCACTCTTCTATGGGAGTGAGTTATGGTCCCCTATTTGAGCCGTCCCAATTCTTGCCGAAGCGTGCTCGACCCCCATATATAAATATATACCACATATATGTTATATTCAATTTACGCACGAATGGCTTAATTTATTATAATTATTTTTGATAAATTGAAAGAGGTTTTGCCCTTGGCAATTCGGGTCCATTAATTATATCATCTGCGTTTAATTCGCAAGTGAGCCGAGTTAAAGGTCGTATTATAATGTACTAGCAAACTGTTATTTAAAAACAGATTAATTACAAATCTAGATCGTTCGTGACATTATTGCAAAATTTACAAGATAAATATTCATATATTATTGTAATTCGCTTCATTCACAGATAGCTTCAATTTTTCATAGCACCAGGTGTGTGGACGGCGCTGATTGCTTTTGCAACAATAATATAAATAATAATAGGATTGGTCCATCGTTTATGAAAAAATCATATTTATTATGATTAGAAACATAAATGTCAACTTTTAAATAACCAACATCTATATTGCATTTGTATCCAAAGTAATTCGAAGACTATTGGCGGCAAAATTCTAGATCAATTTTTTAAATCTTCTCCAAGTATAAGAAGGCCGTCTATATATATATTAACAAAAATAAAACGGAATAAAAGCCCGAAATCTAAAATAACTTAATCTATTTTACTGTCAGTTCTCAAATCACCATCAACAACATGTCAAGATGCCACACTAATAATTATAAACGTTCGAAACACAATTGGCGCCCATTTGAAGATGATTTTTTTTTTGGCAAGTTCATGACCATTACGTTGCAATACTTAAAAATGTAATTCGAAATTTGAAAGTTTTTTTTTCAGAAGCAAGCGCTGGCCGCATAGACAATGGAAACCATTATCCCGGACAGTGCGCTCATTACCGCGTTTTTGCGTCAGAATCTCGGGCGGGTATTGTTCGAGCGCGTCTACCTGTGCTATCGAGATAAACGTCACCCACCATGATGGAAATCTCACACTTATTGTTCATGCCATTTCATCCCTTATTTTAACAATTGTTTTTGCCGCCGATTTTTTTTATTTGCCGTATAAAAAGTTTCATGTCATTGAATCTATTATTTTATGTTTGCGGACTCGAAAACAGGTTTTTGTTTTAAACAATAAATTGTTATTGATTTAATTATAAGAATTTATGTGTATTCAATTTGAAAACAAATAACGATGTTTATAAATTAAAGCTTTTGCATAAACTGTTTAATTCCATCGACATTTTAAAAGATCAAAAACAGCAACGAATAAATTGCAATATTTTCACGTCTTAAAGTGTACCTTCTACTGGTTACTAATAGAATAGTATCTACAGAACCACCCTTCTGTTTATATATACACATAAACTATAGTCTGTATACACATAAACTAAAAAGTACATAAACGACTCATCCAACATTCTCTACTTCCTAACACATACCGAGTAACTAATACGTGTAATAAAATAAATTCTTTGTATAAAGTTGGGTCGGGGCTGTTTTTTTGTCAATTAAATTTACCGAGGGTCCCAGGTACCCGCACTCGTAAGTCAAATGAGATTAGAGTAACTCTTTTTTTGTCTTACCTTATTTGAAGATAACATTGGCATTTAAATTGTTCCAACAAGCATCTTACATATTCAAGGATATTTGATAAAAATAATTGAGGTTTTATTTGTTATGTGCATCTTTTTATAGACTTGAAAAAATATATAGTTATTATGCTAATTTTATAAAACTGCTAATTAGTGTGTGCAAGTGGGTTTTATGTTTAGTGGAGATATACGAGTCTTGAAATTAATAGCTACTTGTAGACCATTCGATCAGACGTAAGATGCATCAGCATATCCCACAAGATAATGAGACAACATTTTTATAATTAGCACACGCATAGACAAGTTAACAGATTATACAAAAGAGTTAAAACTTCGTAATGAAATTTTGCTTTACAAATAGACTATTTACCCTCCCTTTTGTATAAAAAAGTAAATAAAACAATTGAACAATTGAATTAAAAGTTATTCTTATTACTAGCTGTTGTGTTTCATATTTTTTCAGTCAGAAAAGTCTTATTTATACACCAAACTTCAAACTATAGACAATTATAATATATTGTAGTCAAACACACGAACGATGTCGCATACTCTTTTCCGAGTCAAGTATACGATTGCCATCAATAATTATTGAATTACGTAACCGGTATTTTGTATCTACATTAAATATATGTTAATCGGTAATTGAAACATATATAAGACTGGATAAAAACAATAAATTTTGTCACAAATACATTTGATATTTAAATCTAAAGCGTATATCTAGTTTTGTAATACGATGCTCAAAAATATCTTTTTAACATTCATTATACTGATTTAAATACAATTATTATAAACGTACAAAGGTTATAGGTTAAATGTAAAATATGCAGTTATAATGAATATTATTATCGATATTGTGATTGGACTCTAGATTGCTAATTGTGGGAGATTGTTATTTATGTATATACATACATATCTGGTTTCTAGCACTAGATTGTGTACTGTTTATACCTAGTTGACGTAATGTTGTTGTTGTTGTAGTTTATGTGAACGTAAATATGTATATATACTAAGTTTGTACGAGTATCACTGGGCTTAATTCTGTGCGTACCTATTAATTAGTTAAGTCATAAGATTTTTATAAGTGTGAAAATATTTGTAATTATTATATATATATATATATATGAAGGATTCATTATTTGATATGTTACTTCAAATGTTTAAAACTATTATGATTACTATCATATCATAACATTTTATGTTCCCTTTTTTCAAGGACCATTTTAAGTGATTTTGGATTATTTAGAATAACCAAAAATGCTATAAAACAGGAATAGTACACACATCTTACAATTCTAGAATCTCAAAATAATTGAACCCATGACCTCCCATCACGAGACACGTGCAACCATCGTGCCGGAGCCATTTTATTATTCCAAAACTTAAAAGTAACCTGTCCACACTTACACAGGTAGAAACTGTATGAGTATTGAACATACGATACCAATTAAATTTAGTACCTGCCGCACGCACACATCGCCACCGTGTATGTACATGATAGATTCTACACGTGCACTGTACATTGCTCGCTCAACAAGACCAATTGAAATAGGACCATGCTTTGAACCAGCAATGTATTACGAATTAAGATTGTATTGGTGTGAACATTTGCGCAAACGCAAGGGCAGCGAGCGGAAGGTTTCGGTGATAAATCGTTTTCTTTTAATGGACTTTTAGAATTTATTCTCAGTTCGATCTAATACATTTTTTACGCGTTAATTCCATAGTGCCATTTCTTTGATTTTTTTGTAGTTGAAGAATGCATGTTTTGAAAAATGTTCATTATTGGGATTGTTATTTAGAAGCAGCTTATGTGGAAGCTATACAAATTGATTTTAAACAAAACAATTTTCTTGATACAAATACTCGTATATATACAGAAATATGTATCGATATAAGGAGAAGCACATACTTCTCAGAAGTCTGTTTCGAATGCACTATTTTTTACCAATATATCTTCCTTGTTATAACAACAAACGTCGCCAAGACTTCTTAAAAAAATATGTTCTAAATATGAAATAGAAGACGGACATTTGATTTAAAATGCGATGCAAATTGAAAGTTCATTATAACAATACAAAATATTAAACAAAAAATGTAGAATTGGATGAGAATAAGTTCGCGCAAAGAAGTAATTATATATACAATTTACCAGCTGTTGGCAACTATGAAGATTAAATTACGTGATTTAAGAAACAATTACAAAGTGTCAGTTAAGATTAATTTTTATATAGAGCAACCCACGTAATGCAGATAAAAAATGTAATGACATCGTTCTATAAGACCTTGATATAAATTTGCTTAATGTTCCTGGAACAGATTGCATTAACACATTCAAAAAAAAAAAAAAAATTATAAACAGTGACATAATTTCTCATGTATCAAAACTTAACACTTATAGTCTGTAGACATAATTAACGAGGGTTAGCTAGCTAGCGATTGGTCATAACAACTTAAATGTCACCCATCGATATATTATGACCGTGACTGTCGTGCTGACCACCCAAACTTAACGTTATAATGTATACCGATATATATAAAGTAGATGTATACATCTATTTAATATATAACTAGCATTTCGCCCGCGGCTTTGCCCGTGCCCGTGCGCGTAAGATAGACCCGGGGTGTTACTGGCAAAGTTCCCGTTCCCGTAAGATTTCCGGGATAAAACCTATCCTATGTCCTTTCTCGGGTCTCAAACTATCTCTGTACCAAATTTCAACATAATCGGTTGAGCCGTTCTTGAGTTATAAATAGTGTAACTAACACGTTCTTTATAACTTAATATATTAATAACTTAATATATAATCTTTGTAACTAACACTTTCTTTTATATATATATTTATATTTATATTTTTAACATAAGCTTAAAAAAATAACGTTATTATTTCGGATTAATGAAGCCAAACAACAAATACATACATACAAAGATTCATAAGCTTTAAGCTGTATAATACTCGCGTAAAATCGAACACGAGAAAATACTTAGTTTTTAAATTTTCGCATATGAAATTCATTTAGAAGCCCTAAATCCCATCCATATAAGATATTAACATGGAATAAATACTCCCCAAATTGACCTCCTTTTTTGCACGTTTAAAAAAGTAACAAAGAAAGAAAGAAGCTATCCCGTACACATTACAGTAATTTTAAAATAGTAATGTTACCACCCGCGGCGGTGCTCCGGAATCGCAATTACCATCCCGAAATTTATGCGAAACCCACAATAATAGGCGCCATTACTGATTTACGAGCGCCCTGTTATTTCTACGAAGGAAACTTTACTTGTTTTAAGATGGCTTTGTTGCGCCGCCTCGCCTGAGTCATAGAGTAATTGACATTAGCGTATGTGATGCCACATTTATTATCTGTA
>NC_052102.1:1069843-1072331 GCF_012273895.1 Zerene cesonia | reverse complement strand
ATTACCAGAGAGCGCAAAAAAAATTCAAAATGGCGTCAAAAATGGCCACCGCCATACAAATGCCAAAACGGCCATCTCTTATCGGATCCCGCTGAAACTCGGCACAGGAGCTTCGATTGGGTTGCACAATACGTCTGCATACTCGAAATCGCGCTCCGACCTCTGGTTTCCAAGTTTCATACAACGCAAAATCGCACGGTCCTCCTAAACGGTGCCAGTTAGGTGGGGGGCGTAGAAGTAAAAAATGCTCAGAAACTTGAGCCGCTTGCAGGGAAAAAGACCAATTTCAAATCAGACTCAATTTTTTTTTCCAAAATGGCCGATTTTTTTGAGGCAAGATGGTGAAGCCGTTTACAGCGCGATCGCTTTGAGATTTGACATTTGAGGTCTGCTTGGTCAGATTTATAAAACTGCATACTCAGAATTTCGCTCCTACCCCCCGTTTCCATTTTCCATACATCACAAAACTCAACAGGGCGCCGAAACGGTGACAGGTAGGTAGGGGTAACTCAAGCCAAAAATGATCAATAACCTCGTCCGCTCCCAGGCATATAAAAATTTAGTGCAAATAGCGAGAAAAAAAAATTGTTAATAATTTTGTATGGAATTTTCCATCATACGTATGGAGAAAATTGACTGAGCGCAAAAGCGCCGCGGACCATTACCTACGTACTTGCACAGGAGACTCAAGTGAATTTTTTTTTATCTTGGCTCTATAAACTCACTATTCAATTTACATTATTTCCCTTTTATTCTCATTTCAGCAATAAAAGATGCTCTCACACGATTTGCAAAATCATTTTAATTAATATCTATAAAAACCATTCACTTCTATTAGATTACCCGGAATGTTAATCATTTATTATTATAATATATTATATAGGTAGTTATGATTATATATTGTGCCATGTCTCGAAATTCGATGTAACCTATTACGTAGTAAAAGGTACGTAAAGAGAATTTGTAAACATTTTTAAAAATATCATTTAAGTTATTCATGAATCTATGATTGATAATTATAATTAAATAATAAAGTTGGAAGGTATGAAATGAGTATAACCGCCTATAATAGGACCGCCTTAGCCCGGATTGACCCAGGATAAATACTAGCTGTAACCCGCGAAGTCACTCGTTTGGCAACGGTATAAGAAATAGCACACGTGCAGCTATTATCTTTTTCTGTAGGTACCAAATTTTATACTTGTACTAAAAGAACGAAAGCTTAACACGCATGCATATACATCCATATACATCCATCCATTCATTCAACCATATCTTTTTTATTAATCGGTAAAAATCTAACCTTTGCTATCCTCTATATCGACTTGTAGATTTAAGTCCCAGGTGTCCAATACAATTACCACTGAATCACTACTGCATTTATATGATTCATGTCATTATATTTTATGAGTAAATCATATATTCTTTAAAATTTCAAATAGATCTCAACACCAACAAAACAAAAAACAGTTCTGCGACCCTTTTCTTTGTCAACTCAGAGAAATGTAGAAGATAAAAATTACTCTGTTAGTAAAGGCAGAATAGAAGTAATACGATTAAAATTTGATAAAATATATAAATACCATGATACCATGCTTTTATAAGCTTAACATGTACATATATTTGTACATAACCAACTGCTTTTAACTTGACTTATTACCACTTTATTATTCATAAAGATTTCATTCAAAACTTAGTAGGTGCACTTATTAAAGAACTACGTCATAAGATTTTACCTTTTTCATAAACAAATGATAACTGTCACATTTCCATTATCAGAGTAATTTTGAAATGAAATTTAAATCACCTCATAATACCACAATTTTTACCAAACTATTTTGTTCATGTAAGTATATAGACTTTGTAGATTACTAAATAAATTGATTTTCATTATGTGATGAACCACGTTACATCAACAACAATTGAAGTTATTGATTCATCCAGAAATAAAACAACTGAAATAATTGTGCGACTCAATTTATTCTATTTCTTAAAATCTTTGAATTATTTAAAAGACCCAAGCTCCTTAATACTGTTAGATTTCTGGTTGATATAGGTATATTTATCAGCATCAATGAGTTTTATTTAATTATATTCACATTTCATATAAAATATTATTGGTTCGCACTACCTCTTCATTGGAAGCCAAGATTCCATAATAAGTTTTCTATCTTTCTGTTTTTTTTTTGTTTCAAGAAGCAACAGGGAATCTAAAAGGAATTCAATACATTTACTTTTGAGACATTATATTTATTTTTACTTAAAATATACATATGTAATAAAATAAAATGAAACGATGATTATTAGGTAATAATTTCATCAATTTTATAATTCTAAATTTTCATTCACAAATAAGTCATTTATGATACATTTCTGAGAGGATCATTTCACAATTTGAAGTATTACATTATATATATTTCCCTGGGGATTTCCTTTCAAATTAATCCAACTTTTGTTCTTTCCCATTGATACTTTCTGTTTTTATTGG
>NC_052102.1:1067675-1068843 GCF_012273895.1 Zerene cesonia | reverse complement strand
CTAAACAATAATGTTTAATTTTTTAGTAATTTTGACTCATTGATAAATAACGTAATCGTCAATATCATTTTAAAAAGTAATCATTTGATTTAAAGTTTTTGGATTGCACATAAAACGCGGGTCACTACTCGAAGTCGTTGAGTGATTAATTAAAAATGTTTTGATCACATGTATTAACAAGTGCATCAATAATTGTGTGCATATTAATGCAATAATAATTATACGATACAATATAGGTATTTATCTAATTGAAGACAGAAAAGGAGATAATTTTGTATCAATTATTTCGTGGGAGGAGTTTCGGAAGTTCCTATCAACTTCTCTTGAATAATAGTATTACTTATTAATTTATTCAATTAAATGGTATTTAACTTCATAAAAAAAAATTATTTGAAATTTTATATTTCAAGCTGTCTAAGCTGTTTGTAATTCATTAGCGATTTTTACTTCCGGTGATTTTGGTGATGGCCATTGCTTACAGCGCCAGCGCCATTTCTCTTTCATTACCGACTACCGTTTGACCTGTTCACGGGGTAAGTAATAGTGTAATTACTCTTGGTTGTAATGTATATTGATTAATTTATGTAGTGTACTTCATCCTTATATTGAATATCAATAATAATTTCAAAAACATTATGTGTTTTCAGTTTAAATAGGAAAAAATAATGTTGCAATAATCAATACCCATACCTACTTGACAAATTTAATAGTTTTTAATTAATTTTAAACGATCTTTCCTTCTTCCACATGGTTTCATTAGGAAAATCATGTTCCGTTTGATGATTACTTGCAATTGAAATAAGTTGCTGTTTTGAGTATTGTTCTAAATAGTGAATTTTTTATCGGTTATTTCCTGAATTTTGTTCTTGCATACGGATATGAAGTTCAATTTATTTTAATTAGTAATACTTTCATGTCATATACAACTGTATAAAATTATATTGTTTAAATTTTAAATGGGTAACGTTGTTTTTGTTAACATGATGCAATTGAAGTGAAGGATGGCTATAAATATTATATTATGCTTAATATTACATCTAATAATGCCTTTCATGTAAAACTTTCAGTAACGGTCATTTCGAGATTTCATGTGACTTCGAGCACGAGACGGCATGTTCTAAACATGTTTCACAATAGCCACGACAACGTAGACCGTGCTGCAATGGCG
>NC_052102.1:1038809-1066675 GCF_012273895.1 Zerene cesonia | reverse complement strand
AATAAATTTTCAATGATGTAAAAAATAATTACGACGTATAGTTAATAAAATTGAACATTTTTAAAAGTAACGAGAACCGGTTTTAGTGTTGTAGCAATTTGTTTTTATTTTATTTTTTTATTTCTTCTTAATAATAGTAATAAAGCATTTGAATATAGTAATTAAGCAAAATTTCCTCAAAAACAAATGTTGAAAAAAAATCCGTAAACTTTGCTAATGCCTAATGTAATATGCAACTACTCTTTGCTTTATTATTCGTTAGCCCACATGTTCTCAAATAAAACAAAGCAAAAAGTTCAAGTATGAATACATACTTTCATACTGGCAACACACGACTAGACGCAAAAAAATTTAAATGTTTAAATTTCGAAGGCCGTACGAGTCTGTGCTCGCGGCAATTAAAAATAATTAGGCAGCAAGATGGCGCGTTCTTGGAAGGACCCGATGCATTTACATATGGCGTTCCTTGTCTAAGTATAAACTAAATCGAGCGATTAAGAGCAATAGTGTTTGAAGAGGGTACCGACGGGTCATTTTGTTTTAAAGCTAAATAAACTGGGTTATAACACGCTTGTAAATGTTTGAGTTGTTTTTGGGTGATCGTTTATGAAATTAAATCGATTTTACGTTTTTATTTAAAATAACATATTATTCATCCATAATTTACTATGTATAATTAACATTCTTATCCATTCACGCTGTAACTGATAAGATTCAGTCACATTCACGAATAATTCTTCAAATATGTTGAATAAATTATTAAACTCTTGGACGATTTGCACAACTTCAACGCGTCATACAAAAATAAATAAAAAATATAAAAATGACATATTAATAACATCGCTTTAACTCTGAAATTAAAAAAAAAACAGTAGCAGTCGTGGGACTGCCGATAGAAGTGAAAACGGAACTATTAAGTTGAGAGTATTTAAACTATATGCTAAAATTACATGAAATTTTTTATGTTTTATTTATTAGTTACATATGATGGGTTAAACAACTCATGAACAAAATATAAATACAAAGTGGTTGAAAAAATTATCATTAGCATGTCGGTGACGCGAACCGAGGATTTTACCCTCTACCAAAACGCTCAACGCGCCTAAAGAAGTTTTCACTTCAAAAACCTCATTTTAACTCAGAAATCATCAAGTTCACATGATTCATATAAAATTAACCAAACTTTCACTTACTCATACTTTACTGGATCGAAATCTTGTCTCGACTACCGAGAATATTCACAACTATTTCATTATTTAATATCGTCGTAAGTAGCTTATAGTATTACACAATTATATGCCGTTTCGTGTTGACATAAATACGTTTTTCCGTAAGCACGGTTCGATGGATGATTATAAGCTTTCTTCGTAGGAGGAAAATTCTCACAATAAAATACGTGAATGAAAGATGACGTCACGTGAAATAATGGAGAACTGCTCATAATATTATCCTTATAATAGACGAATAATTGTAAGATAAGTTTCCTATTCTAGAAAGTTCTAAAAAGTTCTAAACAGAAAAATAGCTATGCACGCAGTTATTAGGCAAATACTTAAAAAATAAATAATACGAGTATTTAACGAATTATATCGTCAATGAATGCAAGTCATTGGACGTCATGATATGTATTTTAAAACAGTTTTGCTTAAATAGCAATTAGGGAAACATTTCATTTTGGTCATGAAGTGATGAGGTTCTAGTGAAGAAAATCAGGATTACAAAGTCATTTATTAAGATAACACTCAAGCGTAAGTTTAGTCTTAAAAAGCCGGTCTGCAAAGGAAACACAAATAATAGAGCGGTAAATACCATAGTGCTTAGCCTGAATTATAAAAAGTCTTAGCGAGGAAATCGTTGATTTTTAAAGAAACATTATTATGAAAAAAAAAAACTGACTGCTGCTGCCTTTTAGTTATATTTTCAATGTCTGTTTTAATCTTTCATTTTATACCCATATTGCAAGAGCAAAAAAGCAAGAACGAAAATCAAATGCAACCCCTTATTTTAATTTTCGAGTACAATTTTGTTAACTTATTTCGCTTTTATCACATCGACACATCGTATGTTAAAATCCGTCCAGCAATTTGAGCTGTAAAGGATGCCAAAGAAATGCATATACATCCCTTCGGTCATTCGGGTAAAAAGTGTATAATACCCTTTACCTTATCATATGCTACAAGATATGTTCCACCTCTGGCCACAGCCTGCCCACGTTTTATCCTTATACAATTTGCCTCGTAATGATCAAGACGAATGTATGTGCATACCAAATATCAGATAATCCGTTTAATAAGACTTATGAAGTAGTACTCATTTGACTTGTACATATCTTCAAATCTTTTCCAACCTAATTCCCGATTTAAACGTACACAATTCTAACAAAAATAATATGAAATACTAGTACATACTAGTAGTATTCTTTCTACAAATTAATGTGGAGGAAACCGCGGGGTCCAATAGTCAATACAATGTAAAGTTCATAATCCTAAATCGTGTAGTCATCTAGACAGTGCCTGTGCTTATAAAAACAAACTCTAATGAAACCAAACACTGGTCTAGAGCCAGTGAACAGTGTCTAACGCGTTGCTAAGGTCTAAGGCGGGATTTTCTGAGCGATTTCGCTCGATTGAAGCTTCTGAGGTTGGGAATGCATTGAGATTGCACAAAGGATTGCACCGCTGCTTTGATCTTATTATTGTACTGTTTAATTAATATTTATGCTTAAATCTCATATTCATATAGTTTATTAAAAATAATCTTTGATCTGATCGAACATTATCGCGTGTATATTAATGAGGGAGCCACCTAATGTGATATTTTTAAGATACTTAAGATTACATAAGGAACTACAAATATAAGTTGTATGTTATTGAAAATTAAAAAAGGGATTGGGGCTACGAATCGGTTCATTTCTAAACCAGTTATTAAATGTATAAGTTACAGGAATAGAAATTTGTTTGCCCTGACTCAATAAGCAGAGACATTGGGTGCGATGTGTAACAAAATCATATCTAAAATACTAGTTTTTTCTTGCATATTATCTTTTGGAATACAACTTTAAAATTTAAGATCAGATGACGCTGTGCCTGTGTTTGCTAAAATCATTTATACTGCTATTAATTTATAATGTGCATTGAATTTTTTAATCTCAAATCAACAGAAATGGTCAATAATATAAATAACGCATCAATTATATGGAAGTCAGTGACCTTTTCGAAAAATATATCATTATGTTGATTTATAAACAAGATTTAAAATTTCAAACGACAAACATCGTTACCAATGCGACATGCGAGTATTATTTGTAATACTTATTATTAATACCAAGTACTTATTATTTATCTGTGTAAATTTAAACTGTATGTCCATTGTAACTTCCCGTGCGTTTACCTCAAGCCTCGGCCAACTGTATTTGCGATTCAAACACAGGTCATTGTATAATATATGTGAAGGAATCACTTCCAGAATTTGTTGCTAGGGAGATGCTTTATTGAATTTTGACTGAAAATTTTTGCGTGAAGAAATGAATTGCTCTACTTAGAAAAGTCCATAGCATTTTGAATGCTATCTCTGGATATTCTGTTCAAGAGAATCCAAGTAGAGCCTGATTTTCAAAAAAAAATTTTGTATTACTTTACATTAGCATTCTGCTGTTTCGTTCGGTGAGTGGGGGAGCCGGAGGCCCATATCCTTTTTTTCCCCTTCCCAGTCCTTTCCTTTATTCCTATCGCCAATCCTTTCTTAATTCCTTTCCAAATTAAAGTAGGCAATCCATTTGTAGAGGCGTAGGGTCTGTAATTGACTTTACGCCTCTACAAATGTTCATGGGCGGTGGTAGCGCTTACCATCAAGCGACCCACCATTGCCACAGTGCCATAAAAAAAGCATATTTTATGACGGTTTCAAGGTTTCGATATCATGACCTGAACCTTGTCTTACGGGAGTAAACGGGAGAGCCTTTTATAATATATCCGGAAACAGAGTAGTAGACTTGACGTCTCCAAGTTCTGTGAATTTTCTTGTCCTATTACCACTTGATCACATCTTTTATCTCTCACAATTAATCTGCCCTTGCGTCACTCTTTTCTATGAGATTCAAATATTTCTTGATTCTAACTTTTAGGTTCACTTTTATTTTAATAAGCTGGTTCGCATTTGTAAAACCTCTACAAATATTTATGGATAGTAATGGTCGCTTACTTATAGACAACCCAGCAGATCAGTCACCAGCTCTTATGAAAAAGAAGAAACTACCTGACCAACTAGCAGTTTCTTACCTTATCATTATCATGGAAAATCTCACCTCCAGCGTCTTGCTCCAACAAAACTGCATCCTAAAACATAGGCTTACATGCCAGCACGATCAAATCTCATGGCCACGTAAAGAAATATGAAATCTCGACCCGTCAGCGTCGAGTGCAAGGCACAAAGACATGTTCATTTCTATTTCTATTGTACAGTGGGCGAATATAAGTTCTTTGCGGAACTGGGTCGCTCTCAACTCGAGCGCTGTGCACTGCTGATTGAGATATGCGACACTTATTTGCACTTGGGAATGCGGAATTGTCTTAAATATACAGGTTATGGTTGAGCTGGTTAGTGCTATGGATGCATTTTGGAGAAGAGTTTAAGATAAGACATTGCTGAGATGGTTATGTTGGGAGCATGTGCTTATAAAATTGGTGGGACATGTTTCCTAACATATCTGGAAAGAAAATTAACACAATTTTGAGACTGTTCGTTTGGCAAATGATATATTCGCAATATTCTAACGTTTTTGATCTAAATTCCTTTCAATGCTAGGTATTCCCGAACCGTCCATATGTCCCCCAACAAATTCACATTGGCGGGTACCTTACACGTTATTTACTCGGGTACAATTTTATCATTTAACACTAGTTTTTATGATATCCGACGGAATTAACAATGAGACGTGACAAAAAATTGTAACAATATGCACACAAGTGTGCGTCGTGCGTGTGTTTGTTTAGGACGTCGCTGCCAATCTTATATTTACCCCAATTATATCCGTATTGCAATGTATTGGGGTACATTTAGGGTTCCTTGTTTCAAAGATGTAGTATGTGTAGATGTAAATCTCTAGTTGAGACTTATACATAATGTGCATACTATTTGTGTTTTATTTCACGCTACTATTATAGCATTCTGCAGCAATCGTGGTCACGGGGAGACGCTTGCTGTAAGGGTTCGAAATGACGAGATAAATAATACAATTACCCAAAAAATCGCCTTTAGAATCCGTTAAAAGCATTTAATTTCTAAACAATGGTCTAAGACCACCCACGATTTGATTTATTTCGGAAACAAGTCCGAATATTGTTGATACGATGCCTTAAAGTCGGACGGTTTATATTTCTTAAATATATTAACTACTTAAACTGAAAGTCCGGAAATTTATGCAATAGGGAGACGAAATGCCAAATAATTTATTGTACTTAGTGTAATTGAAATTAGTCTGTATGGTAATCTAATAAATGGAGCTTATTACTGAATCTAAATAAATGTGAGTAAATCTTTAAATTCGGGCCAGTATTGTTGATCTTCTTGCATAACCAACGCAAAATTAATAAAAAAATGTTTACTACAACGATTCCTACGGAACCACAAGTCGTATCAAGCACGTTCGCTCGCGGTGGATGTTACATGTATTATATGCAGGTAGATCTTACACTTGTTTTTATTAAGCCCGAATAAATACGAACGTTCAACGCATATTGCGTTGAGCGTTGGTATTTAGCTCACTGACGATATCGATGCATATATTTTTTGTGATTTGAGACCCATTTAATTTAATTACGTCCAATGTATGGCAGTGTCTTAAAAAAGGAAAAAAATTAGACATCTGTTTATCAATATACTACTAAAACTTTTCCGAGTTAAAGGCAGTTAACAGGAAATTATTGTAAAGAAAGTTTTTTAAAGAGGATAAGGAAGGAGCAAGTCTTGTCCCCAAAGGAAGAACTCCTTACGGATAAGACTCACTAACTTGACGAAAGAGCTGTAAACTCCGAATAGAAATTAGTATGTTGAAATAGGATATAAAATGTCTATCAGCTGAACGGATTTAGTGCATTTGAACCATACAGATATTGGAAACCAAAAGCTGATAAATTAACATTTCTAATAATTGATAACAAAATTTTAGTTCTGTTTCAAGTTGGGTTCTTATTTTTACAGTTTAATAGTTATGTATGAAAAGAAAATAGCTTAGTGGTGAGGACCTCGGACTTAAAATTGATAAGTCAGAGGTTCAGGAAATTAATAGATTTTTCAATTTATTTGCGCATGTGGAACATCACTGCTGCTCGAAACGGTGAAGGAAAACCTCGTGAGGAAGCCGACATGTCGAAGAATCAAGAAGTTCGACGAGATGTGACATGGGCTGATGATGATAATGATGAATATGTCCTACTTAAAGAGTATGTGTTTTTGCGCAAAAATTCTGGTTTAGGGTGGAAATTCGAAATCTATACTAATATCATAAAACTGAAAAGTTTGTTTGTTTGTTTGAACGCGCTAATCTCAGGAACTACTGGTCCGATTAGAAAAATTCCCATAGCCCATTAATTGAGGAAGGCTATAGCCTATATATGTAGCGGCGACGACGGGCGAAGCCGAGGCGAACCACTAGTGTAACATAAACGACTTTGTTGCGATATTTGAACTCAACGGATAAGATTCATTATAGTGCATTCAAAACTTGCATTTGCTAATAAAACCTGACACAGACAAAACAATATTGTAAATATTTATTGCAGAAGTATTTATGAATAAGTGCAGGTTTTATTCCACTAACAATAACTTAGCGCATTAAGTTTATTGACCATACCATTGGATAAAAAAGTGAGAAATTTTTTTCTGTAACTACACTTTCTTAAACTACGTTAATCTTTTCAAATCAAGTGTACGCGAATTTAACCATTATTCCATAGGGATAAGGGTCCGAATGCTACGAAACTAGCACTGTATAGTGAATCGTGTAAAATGGATTACTTTTGTATTACGTTTTTTTTACAAGAAAAATAGCGAGCGTGAGGGTGGAATGAGGATTCATTGTAAGGACACTGTATTTGAACCCTTGCTTGTTCTCGAACTGTCATATGTTATTTATTAAACTTATATCATCATCATCATCATCATCATCAACAGCCCACATATGTTCCCACTGTTGGGACACAGGCCTCCTATGAGGGTTCAGGCCATAATCTACCACGCTGGCCAAGTGCGGGTTGGCAAACTTATATAGAAGTGATAAAAGAACTGTGTGATTTCTTAGGAAAACATTTTGTGTCAGAGTTCAGTGAGTGATTTATAGTTAATAATAAATATAGACTATTAATATTGTTATAAGAAATATAATTTAATATCTAACCCAATGAATGTAACGACGTGTAAAATAACGTATATTATAAAATTGAATAAAGCTAAGATTTCCTTTATTTTCAATATAGTCATTATGCAATGTGTTAGTAAAGTAAACCAGTAAACAAATAAGCCAGTTCAACACTCCACAGCCCATCATTCAAAATGAAAACGCAAACACAGTCCCCCGTATCATATTTCCTTGAACTATTTCGCTAGCACACTCAGCCCTCGGGCATTGAATGCGCAATCCATAACGATGGTGCTCCACAAGTCCACAGATTCACAACGGGTCGCAGCGATAAATCACGTCCCTGCAGTCGTTACGTGAATGCGTATACCGTAGTGCACGTGCACGCTGCGACTTTTTTGTCGCGTGTGTTATTGTAGCTTTAGTTGCAAAAAATTGCGCTGGCTGTGATAACGCTAATTTTGTCTTTAATTCTTTTGACCTTTATGATCGTTGCTTTATTTATTGGAATTGTTTCCTTATTAATACATAACAAATGATTGTTTTATATGACGGACGTCGTATCAATTATGTAATATCATGTATCGGGATATCAGTTGATATCATTATATATACGGAATTATATCAGTCTATATACGGAATTTCAACAAAACCCACGCAGTAATTTCAAACAAACAAACTTTCACATTTATAATATTAGTGCGATTACTGCATTCTTGCAAATAAATATTATAAGAATTTAAATTTATAACAACGTCTATCTTTATATCCACACATTATCCATTATATTACTTCAATAGTGTCACACCATCGTCATCGCCTATCAAAAACCGTTTCTCATAGCAATATAATTTAAAAATACAAGTAAGTATTCAAAATCTAACTCTGATAGCTATTAAAATTGTAAATTACCCACAATGGCACTAATATTTAGATAAACATATACAAAGCAATAAAACACGCACACACACGCGAACGTGTACCGTTCAGTAATATTACGAAATTGATGAGATTCAAATGCATTATAACGATAAAGTCGAGATTAGTTACTTCGTTTTGGAGTCCGCACCCACCGGACCCTGTAAGACTCCACTTCTCTGTTTGTCTGTCTGTATGTTTGTCTGTTTGTGTAGCCAACAGACATATTTTGAAATGTATCAGTTAAGCAGTTTAAAATTTCAGAGATGATATATTTCTTTGTCGCTATAACAAAAAAAAAGAATAAAATTAGGTTAAGCAACGTTTGGGACGCTCATGAATTGGATGGGTGACCCATTTTTGTGCAGTTGCTCTTTAACTTATTTCTACAGAATCGTCAGTGTCACGAGTCCGACTCGCACTTGACAGAATTTTCTACATTACTAATGACGCTCTCAATGATAGTTTTGTAATACTCAATTGATGGCATTTGATGAAATAATATTTGGAAAACGGAACTTCTATATTAAACATAACATTCATTTAGCATGTTGATAAGTGATTCCAAAAGTGTTGAAACAACGAGTTTGATTTAACTGCAACTTTATTAAGATCCCTGCTGAATTGTATCCAGATCAGCTGTTTTCAAGTAAAATCTGTATCACATCCCTTCGTGTATCATTACAAACTATTGCATTTATAAGCACCACTCATCGCGACTCCGCCCCAACAAGAGAAAATATAGTCTATCACACTCACAGATAACGTCGCTATCTATTCGTAAAATAATGTTTAAAAACGATTCAGTAGATCCCGAGATTAGTCCCTGCAAGACTTATTATTCTGTGCTACAAGTTACAAAACTCACAAACGCTCCATACGATATAGCATAGAATTCAATGTCAGGCATCGCAATAACACATAATATGTATATTGAAAAACTGCCGTTTATCTACTGATCGTTTGTCGTAGCTAAATTATATATCCAATGTGTACTTTATTCAAATATACTTACAATAAATTAGTATAGATATTGTATTTATTTAATATATTCACAACTAAAGATAAACTTTATATAAACATGCAAAAGCTACTAAAATCTACGCATTTACCGATATAACGGTATATCGAACAATAGACTATATTTATGCTAAATTTGTACTCAAATTCGACGATTAAAAATTTCATTTATGATACAAATAAACGCAAATCTATGTCAGATGAACAAATTATATCAATTAAAGCCAATTCCGCAATATTCCGCAAATTTCGCTAAAAACATAGTGCATTTATGTTTTTTAAACACGGATAAACACAAAATGCAGATAGAGGAAAAGATAATTTTAGATACAGCGTGTTCTGAATGCACAACTATTTTTAATTAATGGCTTTAGGTTTCCTCTACGAACCGAAAACATGCATAATCGTACCTATTATAGGATTATGTTATCTGTGATCGTACTAAATAAATCGAGATGAATGGATGTAAATACCTACCTATGTTAATTTTTTAAGATATAACAACATAATGCTAGTAGCTTTATATATTATGTATTTATTGTTTTTTAAAACTTTATCATTTTTTTGTCAGAATCTTTTTTTTTTTTTACCTCTACTTAAACGTTATTTGACAGAGATCACCATACACGTTAAGGCCGCCTTTGGTAATTTATTTTTCTTTTTTCTGTGACTCTGTATTTTATGGTGGATTTATAATTGAATAAAGTATTAAAATAAACAAATAAATTTACGATAAAAATAACACAGACGAATTGAAGATAGAATATAAATTGGTATACGGAACGACTCTCACGCGATGACATGCAATGTAGACGAGAGAAGCCGGGCGTGGAGAGCTAGTGGCAATAATAAACGACTTACATGTACTTGCTTCGCTTAGGTTACTCAGGGGATGTTTTTAAACAAACTTTCTACTTAGTCACATGTCTTACTTCTTAGTCATAAAACCTGTACAGCATTTGAGTGTCGAACATTTTGTTTTGACTTGCGGTGATGTAATCAACTTAAATTAGCAATATATTTATATGCGTTTATTGTTTACAAAACTGCGCAAAACAGATAGCCTAAATAAATCTATTACGATGCCATTTTACAATATATTTTGTACAAATACAAAACTCATAATTACCTTTACCTAATTTTGTATGTGGTAGTCGAGCACGCTTCGGCACGAATTGGGCCAGCTCGCACCGGGGAAGTACCACACCCCCACAGAAAACCGGCGTGAAATAATAGTATGCTATTGTGTTTCGTACGGTGAGTGGGGGAGCCGGAGGCCCATATCCTTTTCCTTACCCTATCCAGTCCTTTCCATTATTCCTCTCATCAATCCTTCCTTTCTTCCCTTTCCAATATAAAGTCGGCAATCCATTTGTAGGGGCGTAAGGTCTGCTATTGACCTTATGCCTCTCCAAATGATCACACACTAGCTCCATTGCCGACTATGACATAAAAAAAAAAAAAAGAAAAAAAAAAACCTTTATTATCCACGCATCCAAACATCACCCTTTACATCCAAATATTTGAAAGGATATTGGAGTGAAATAAAATATTCAAAATAGATGATTGAACCTGTGAACCCAGCGATAATTCGCGTTGAGCAAACGGAGCAATGAACTGCAAATTTTGAATTTTTATCATAAGTGCGACCTCGCTTTTCACCCGTCACTTAAAACATATAAATCGATCGTTTGAATGATATTTTGAATTTGGGACATTATAAAATTGTCACAATAGTGACTAGAATACGACTAGTATTGAATATAAATAGCTATTTGATCTATTGAATTATTTAGATAGATTATAAAATAATAACAGTAAAAAACAGTAGACTACGAATATGTATTGTGTAATATAAAAAATGCATATAAATGCATTTTACAATCATTACGTACTCCTTCATACTAAATTTAAATATTTGGTGGTTTGGAAGCCACGTATAAGCCACTTGCTTCAATCACAAAGCTGTCTCAAAAATTAATTCGAGATTTTAAAGATAAGATAAGATTTTTCGCACACACTTATTCTCAAATAGATGAATCATAACGATATGGTTTATTTATCGGTAATGAGTATTATATAGTTAAAAATTCTTTCAATTTGTGACCTTAATAAAAGAAAACAAATCACTCGATAAAGTCAATCGATAAAATCAATTAGAATCTTTAACAAAACAGTTTCACAATGAAGATGGAGCTGTAGTTTATTCTACAACGAAGTAAATAGTATGTTTATATATTACATAACAATTAGAAAGTTATGCAAATACACCCATGCTCGAAATAATATAAATCTGTCGTACAGACAGACGTAATATATCGATTCAATTCAGATAAACCTTTGCTCACATGTGCCGTAGAGTATTGCGACTGAGGTTTGGCGTATCATTTATAAAGCAAGCGATTGAATTTGCCGTGTTTTTATTTATTTTTATATAAATTGTTATCCCACTCATACTTTATTTGAGTTAAATTTACAAATTTACAAAATTTTCTGAAAAAAAAATTTATATCATGCTTCTTCATGTCTAGAGTTAATAGTTAATTAATTGGTTTAGTGTTGATTGCGCTGTAGTTAAAAAAAGTTAGAAAATTCAAAATCAAGTCATCAAGCAAATAAGACTTTACGTCATTGATTCGGATTTTAAAAATGAAAATAGGAAATGACAATGATGATTAAATACCAGCGGTCCGCCCCAGCTTCGCCCATGGTACATATATAACCTATAGCCTTCCTCAATAAATGGGCTATCTTAGATTGAAAGAATTTTTCAAATCGGACCTGTAGTTCCTGAGATTAGTGCGTTTAAACAAACAAACTCTTCAGCTTTATAGTACTAGTATAGATACACTGTAAACAACGCCTTACAAGACTAAATTCAAGGAAGCAAATTAAATTAATTCACAACAATCGATACAAATCGAAACCGACGCATGTTCTAATCTGTAGAATAATTTTTCTATAACCATTTTTATATTTATAGTTTGAACCGCTATTTTAAGCCTTTGTATATTTATTTTCGAATATATTAACGGAATTAAAGCACGTTTTATTTTGTTATTCTTGCTACCTTGGTTGTCTGAAAGAGATCACTACTGGATGGCCCAATAAACTTCACTTTTTAATGAAATGAAATTAAATAAAACTCTTTATTGCTTATAAAAAAAAACAGAACAGAACATTAAAAGTAAGCAAAAGACGGCCTCATCGCTAGGTAGCGATCTCTACCAGGCAACCTTTTTTAATTCAAATTATTCATATTAAAGTTCGTTCTATGTACAATTTTATCGAAGACTTAACGAAATAAACAATAATGTTGTAGCCATATTAAAATGGATACAATTTAGCGACTCTTATATCCCAACGACAGGTTGTTTGTAATATGATAGTCAGTTACCTGTTATAAAAACCGTTAGACAATACCTGCCCTTTTTATGTGGGCACAAGGATTGCGTAAAACTGTTGTGTTTGATTCAAGTGGTTCTTATGATATTATTATATTACAATAAAATTATGAATAGTTAATAATTTAATCCGTAAATAAGACAGCATTTTTTTTTATTATCAGAAAGAAAAAACAAATAAGAAGTTAAATGTTGTGTAGCAATGAACGAAAAACCACTGAGGTTTAATAATGTATTTATTTATTTATTTACACTTTATTGTACAATACACATACAGTTAACAAAAACCAATAAACTTTGAAGCGATTTCTTCCAAGCAACCTTTGGATACAGGAAATATAAATATTAATATTAATATTTACGCAACATTTAGGCCTTTATGTATGTGATGAAATGATTTTTTTTTTTCAATTACAGTATATTGAATAACAAGATGATATTAGCCCAATCTTATGTTTTTATGACTAACTTACGGTCCGCCCCGACTTCACCTGTTGTACGTTTTTTCTCTCTAAAAGGACCTTCCTTAACCAATAACAAAAACGTTTAAAAATATCAGTTGAATTGGTCGAGCCGTCCTCGATTTTGACGTTTCGCAACAAATTTGGCGATAATTATTTTTTTACATAGACAAATGGAGCTATTTTTTTCCTCTATATTAATAATTCTTTCATTATCAAAACAAAATAATATAAAAACAAAAAACATATATATACTTATCGAATCAACATTATATCACATACATAATATGATAAGGCGATAAAACCAATACACAATGATCACCCAACGCCATATTTTCACGATCCCTTGCTATTTGGCCGAGTAATAAACATTACTAGTACCTACCTGGGGTACAAAAAATATGATTAATGGAGGTCCAAATCAGTCTTCAAGCCAGGTACTTGGCAAAGTGGCGATTTTAAAAAACATTGTGCTGCGTAAGAATTAAATTCGACGATATAATGTCATATTTGTGATCGTGAGAACTCAGTATAAACAGACGGTCATGCGTCAAAAAGAATTTTACACGCACATAAATTTGCGCTACGGATTTTCACGTGTAAGGATTTTTTCATACTTTGATTGTAAGCGATGTTTATTTACATCTAGTGTATCGAATATAATGTAGTTGAAAGTTATAGTTTTACACACTTCGCTTAATTTTATTTTTATTTATACACAGTCGACTATGACTGTGTATAAACTATGTATAATTGTGTATAATTGTACTGACTCATATCTTCGTAAACGCGGAAGTTTGTAAGCATGGATGGATGGATAGATAGATGGATCTCATCGTATCTGTATAAAATTTATTACAGAGATTATATGATAGTTTCGAATAACACTTGGGCTATTTTTAAACGAGTATCACGTAAGTAACGTCACAGTTAAAAAAAACAGCTAGTATAAAAAAAATATGTTAGAGACTAACATCCATACAATATACTTACTAATATAATAATAATAAATGAAGAAATGAATGAATATAAGAAATGAAGACGACAGTATTTGGTATTTAGTAAAAACTGCTTTCCATAATAATTATCTTTTTTAAAATATTAATACAATATATTTCCCTGTTATACAGTTGCCATTTCAAACTACACAGTTTTACTTACTATGTCATGTTTCATACAAGCAATTGTAATTTAGTCAGATATTTGTTTAACTGTTTTGAGTGGGGGAGCCGGAGGCCCATATCCATTTCCTTACCCTTCCCAGTCCTTTCCTTTATTCCTCTCGCCAATCCTTTCTTAATCCCTTCCCAATTTAAAGTCGGCAATCCATTTGTAGAGGCGTAAGGTCTGCAATTGACCTTACACCTCTTCAAATGTTCATGGGTGGTGGTAGCGCTTACCATCAGGCGACCCACCAGCTCCATTGCCGACTGTGACATAAAAAAAAAAAAAAAAAAAAATAGACATAGCGTGATTAACAAATCTTATTGTCCACCAGGAACTGACTAAGAACCGACGATCGAAATTATTAAATACTAACTGCGCCCCGCGGTTTCACCCGCGTAAGTCCGTATCCCGTAGGAATATCGGGATAAAAAGTTGCCTATATGTTATTCCAGTTGTCCAGTTGTCTACGTACCCAATTTCATTGCAATCGGTTCAGTAGTGTTTGCGTGAAAGAGTAACGAACACACACACACATCCTTACAAACTTTCGCATTTATAATATTAGTAGGATTACTAGGATTTAGAATTTAAACTTGATTAATAACTTGAGAAACGTTGGATTAAAAAAAAAGTGAAAGAATTAGTTGATCAGGAAACAGTTCTTAAGGTGGTTGATCAGGAAAGTCTCTAAAATAGCGAATTGTAAAGTGAGATAGCGTTTTATATAATTGTTTTTATTTATTTAGTATTATTATCGGTTTCAAAAATAATAAAAAGTTCGCATATTTGCATTTTAATTCTCCCATTTTGTAATCGTACTTCCTGTTAGTCCTAATAAAACTGTCTTACTATCTTACATGTATTATAAAAGCTGTCTGCCTAATTATGTCTGTTTTCTTCATGCCAAAAACTACTGAACGGAATTTGATAATACTTAGCGCATGATGCTCATATATACTTGCGTTGCTACAAAATTCACAGCTAGTTAATAAATTAAGAAATAAAGGACGGAACAAAGCACACATTTCAACACAAACACACAACAATTAAAAGGCATAATGGAATATACACGTGCGAAGCTAGTGACGCGTGTACCTACCTACTCTTTTGTCTTAAAACGACCTCAAAATCTCATGTACCACACCTCAATTAACAAGTTAAAAACATCGGCAATACGATGGTAACTTATTGGCGTAATTACAAATAATTCCGCCGGTCCGCCGGCCCATTGTAAAAATTTACAATTTGTCTATGCGATTGTAAAATTTTATACCGAGAGGTTTACTCGTAATTAACATGTGTTCGTTATAATCGTACTTCGATATTTAATGGCTCTTTTTTACTTACATCGGAGTTTATTGCTTTTTTTCTATTAAGCTGTGTAGTCACGGGCGACGGGACGTCACAAATAAACTTTCAAAACAATGTGATACGGATATGGGGTTAAACAGTCACATCTTTTCATCCTATCCGACTAATATTATAAATGCGAAAGTTTGTGAAGATGGATATGTATGTGCATGTGTATGTTTGTTATTCTTCGACGCAAAAAATACTGATCCGATTGCAATAAAATTTGGTATGTAGATAGCTGGACAACTGGAATAACTTATAGGCAACTTTTTGTCCCGATGTTCTTACAAGATACGGACTTACGCGGGTGAAACCGCGAGGAGCAGCTAGTTCATATATAATATACCACTGTACGTATCGACTTTTATTTGTCACGTTTGTATTGGTATATTATATCGTTATTTTTGTATAAAATTGGTATTTGTCTGAAAGAAACGTTACTAATTCCTCTATGTTAAATCACTTTTAATAGTTAAGAAGCTGAAATATGAAATAAAATCTATATATTTAGATATTATAAAAACTAGATATGCAACTACAAGATTAACCACGTCAAAGTGTTTGTTTTTCAAACTAAAACATTTATTTATTCAATTAGACTCCTTATAGAAGCACTTTTGAACGCATTTAACAGTTTATTCTATAGAACGTAAGCTTGCGTGTCGTTACGTCGTGCGGGTACAAACAACTTACCCGGGCATTGTCGAGATCCGTGATTCGATACAATACACAATAAGTATCTCGCGGCTAATTGTACGTTATATTGTTAGCGATAACACGTCTTATATTACCGCAATAAGCCTCTGTGAATCGTTTGATAATGCTTTTGTGTTGAACAGACTACTGTTAACGCATTTTTGTACTGCGGTAGTCGCAGCGCTTTGTGAGAAAGTATGAAAGTTTAAGAATAGAAGATTACTTACATCTCGTTACGGGATATTGTGTGATTTTTTTTTTATGTTACAGTCGGCAATGGAGCTGGTGAGACGCCTGATGGTAAGCGCTACCACCGCCCATGAACATTTGGAGAGGCATAAGGTCTATTGCAGACCTTACGCCTCTACAAATGGATTGTCGACTTCAAATTGGAAAGGGATTAAGAAAGGATTGGCGACAGGGAGGGTAAGGAAAAGGATATGGGCCTCCCAGTCACCGAACGAAACACAGCAAAATGCTATTTCATTGCTAATCCTTTCGTAAATCTATATGTATAAAAATGAATATATGTTCCCCTTGGTCACGCTCTCACGTGTGAACGGCTGGACCGATTTCAAAAATTCTTCCATTAGAAAGCTGCTAATATACTGAGTGACATAGGCTACATATGTACCACGCGTGAAACCGGGGCGAACAGCTAGTATATTATAAATTCAATCCCATTATAATCTTAATAAGCCCTTATACGTCTTTCTCCAGGACTGTCTTACATGATGCTGTTATTGTTATCTTAAATATTAGGAAAGGTTGATCACAGTGCAGGGGAACTTGGTCCATACTTATTTAAAAACCCATATAAATGAAACGAAATTATATGTTTCTCTGCTTTGTTAATAACTGTTCTGTTTAAAACCAGTCTTAAGTATTATTTTCATAAAAATACTAGCTGCACCCGGCAAACGCTGTCCTGCCTTACTCTGATCATTGAGAGGTATGAAAAATAGATGTTAGCCGATTCTCAAACATGCCCGATATGCACACAAAATTTCATAAGAATCGGTCAAGCCGTTTGGGAGGAGTATGGCAACGAAAACTGTGACACGAGAATTTTATATATTAGACTAGCTGCGCCCCGCGGTTTCACCCGCGTAAGTCCGTATCCCGTAGGAATATCGGGATAAAAAATAGATGTTGGCCGATTCTCAGACCTACCCAATATGCTTACCAAATTTCAGAGGAATCGGTCAAGCCGTTTCGGAGGAGTTTGGCAACGAAAACTGTGACACGAGAATTTTATATATAAGATATTACAAATTTAAACGAATAAACATTATACAGAAAAAGAAATTTTTGAAAGAATAGAAAAAATTTGATCACGACGCGGGATATACATAAAGCATTTCAATGCTTTAAAACAAAAAATTACAATTATACAGAATAGTTTAAGACATGCTCACACATCACGTAAGTGTATTGAAAAGTGAAATAAACAAATATGAAATGGACGATTCTAGAAGCATATCCGCAGAATGGGTACAGAGGGCCTGGCCGGGTCACTGTAACTCGAACCGCCCAGATGTCACGCTACTTCCGAGGGGAGTCACAAAAACTGAACATCATTATGTGTGCTCTTGTTCTAAGATGTATGCCACGGTTCAGATACACTAAGGTTCCGTAGCTTAGAATAATCTAATATATAAAATTCTCGTGTCACAGTTTTCGTTGCCATACTCCTCCGAAACGGCTTGACCGATTTTGATGAAATTTTTTGTGCTTATCCGGTATCTATGAGAATCGGCCAACATCTATTTTTCATCCCCCTAAATGATAAGAGTAAGGCAGAACAGCGTTTGCCGGGTCAGCTAGTACGTAATAATAAAATGTTTAGTTCTTAATCAAAAAGTCAAGACATTGTTACTGGAGATCTAAAATAGCCGTTGCGTTATTGCCTGTCCCGAAGCCGCCCAAAGCTATTGTCTGGATGTGGTCTGGTATGGATATGGATATTTATATCTAAATGCAGGCTTTCGATTGGGTGAATTTTGATGATTCTGTTTTTATTTGAAAGCTGGTGCCGCCTGTGAAATGCGGTTTATATTTTCATTAAAAAAATATTGATATTTTTTTTTAAATGCATCAGAATTTGATGAAATATTTCCACACGATAAACATGCCAATATCCAATAATATTCACCGTCACAATCAGCGGGCTACAATAAAATACTGGCCCCAAACACGTAAGATTACTAGTAACAACAAAATGCACTTGCAGCGCACGTGGTTGACATTTGGCACGCTGCATCCGGCGCGCACGGACGTGCATCTGTTGAGCAAAAAACGCTACTTGTTCCAGTAATCAATACTGACACATTAAGGATTATATTTTTTGCTGAATGCAATGAACAGAGCTGTGATGATACGACATATCGTTTCATCTCTTAATGGTATTACATAACTCACTATTTTCACTACTATTTAGGATTTGGAAGATTCCAATTTTTTAATGTTGGTCTCTATTTATGGTCTGGATAACAGACTCAAAATTAATTTAGAAACAGACAACTGAATTCGTCTGGATTATGTATTTTTGTAAGCTAAGAAAAATACTTTTACTTACGAATCAAAAAAATCCACAGAGGTAATAGAGAAAATTCCACACAATTTAAAACCATAGGTACCCCGACGAGTATAATCTGGGGCTCTCCAAGGGTTAAGTGAACTGATACTTTCTAGGGAAGCGTAATCCATCTAAGACAACATCTTCGCTTTTCTGCAGGCGATATAGTAGTCAAGCGTTCCCCTATACATAATAAAATTTGTGATTTACTTCAAACGTCTAATAAAAATCGCTCCAGAACTAATTCCACTTGAACAAATGATCCAGATCCTAAAATTCTAGCCAATGACAACAATGTCCTATCAATCACGAACAGAATTCCACCAATCGATTTTGAATGTGGTAGTCGAGCACGCTTCGGCACGAATTGGGCCAGTTCGCACAGGGGAAGTACCACACCCCCACAGAAGACCGGCGTGAAATAGCATTCTGCTGTGTTTCGTTCGGTGAGTGGGGGAGCCGGAGGCCCATATCCCTTTCCTTCCCCTTCCCAGTCCTTTCCTTTATTCCTCTCGCCAATCCTTTCTTAATCCCTTCCCAATCAAAAAAAAAACACCGTCGCATTAAGAAACTCCTTCGTTTCCTCAGCTATGGAGTATGGGTTACTCCTTCCCAGGCGAAATCAATACTCCATAACTGACAAAGATAGAATAAACACATACCTTTATAATATTACTAGGTTCCCGCCCACCTCCGTATTGTTCTTACGTTTTAAACCTTCCCTGGACAATTCAGAGTGCACCAAAACCATAATTATAAAAATCAGACCAGCCATTATCAAGTTTTAGCGACACTAACGAACAGCAACTGATTTTTATATATAACATTCTTCATTATTCATACAAAGATATGATCAAAACCGAACCAAAACCTACAGATAACATAAATAACATATAGCCAATAATTATAATTACGTTTCTAAATAATCACAACATTAAATACCGTTATGCCGGGTCACCTGAGTCGTGTGATGTAAATAAATGTGCTTAATTAAAATCATTTGATCTGCAATCTAAATACATTATCTATCGGATCCAATAAGCCACTAGGTGTAATGTACGGGTTTTCATCTCGGTTTGAATGGAGCGTTTTTTTGATGGTGGCGTTTTGTGTTCTAGGGGTGGAAGTAGCGTCAATATTAGTCATCATCATCATCATCTTCAGCCCATATATGTTCCCAATGCTGGGACACAGGCCTCATATGAGGGTTTAGGCCATAATCTACCACGCTGGCGAAGTGCGAGTTGGTAGATGTCATCGTATTTTTGATTCTCAGACACGCTGGTTTCTTCACGATGTTTTCCTACAGCGTTTCGAGCAGTGATGATGTAACCCACATGTGTAGATAAATTGAAAAATCAATTTATTTCTTCCACGCTCGCATGGTCTCGAACCTCGAATTATCGATTTCGAAGTCCGAGGTCCTCACCACTGAGCCACCACTGCCAATATTAGTCATCGTTGTTTAATTCGTAATGCTAATTAGTTAAGTGATAACATTAGAAAAAGCTTTCGAAAATGAAATACATATAATAATGCTCTTGTGTCGTTACTCGTATTTATTGAAAAAAGTATTCGTACAAAATGCTATTAAAAAACAAAATTGTAAATAGAAATCTCCTGTTATCATATTTGTTATATTTCTTATTAAAAAACAAACATAAAATAAAGTAACATGCAAACAACTTAAAACACGAAAAGAATAAACAGCGTGCACATACACAATACCGTTCCGTATGTTTCCACATTTGGACACATTCTATACCAATAACAGGGTCATAATCACCAAGTGTTTCCGCCAAGAGAAATGATATCGACCAAATCAGAATTTTAAAATTAAATGTTCACCGCTCAACGCAATTGGTATCTCATTCTCATTCAGACGCATAGCATTATAGCTCTTATCGATATAGACATAAGTATGAAAATTGTGTGCATGGCTAAAATAGAAAAATACGAAGATGGATTTTACGATGAGCCGTTCGTAATAAAATTGGAAAGTACGGTATGAGAGCGGTATAACTACCGAGATACGCGGTACATCAAATGATTAAGAAATTCTTTAATTAATAAAATAGATAGTTTGATGTGTTGAGATTCTAGAAACGTTTCCTGTAATTGTGTTACTCCTAAGCGTTTTAGCGGTCATTGGTTCGATTCCCAGCACATATAATGTACAACAATAATAAAACTATAATTTCTCTATACCTATATTGATGAAGTTGCAACTACTTTCGGCCATCCAATATAATTAATATATTATGTTAATAAGTTGAAGGCATCATAAAACGCGATGAAACACACAAGCATCGGCAAGCGAAGCCGCGGGCAAAACACTAATACCGTCATCAAAATACACTTTTAGCAATACTTACGAAAAAGTGTAATGTGAATCACGCCAATTTAGTAAATGCGAAGGTTTTAATAGACAGGAGGTTTGTCAACCTCGCTAGTACATCTGAATATAGAATATAACAAATATCTTATACCTTTAAACGAGCAATTCTTGTATATATATATATATATATATACATAATTGGAATCGGCTCCAACGATTTTCATAAAATTTAGTATATAGGGGGTTTCGGGGGCGATAAATCGATCTAGCTAGGAATCTTTTTTAGAAAATGTCATATTCGTGTTTTATTTGTGTTTTTTTTTCCCTGACATCTATTGGTGAATAATAATACTATTTTGCTTCGTAGATAGCTGGACAACTGAAATAACACATAGGCACTTTTTATACCGATATTCCTATGGGATACGGACTTACGCGGTTTCAACCGTGGGTCACAGCTAGTATTATTTTATAGGAGATAACACGGAGCTGTGAACTATTTGAAAGTTCTATTTTCGTCCATATTATGATCATCGCCAGTCCACAAGCGCTGGCCAAGATCAATTGGGCAGATGGGGACGAACTTTTGATTCTTAGACATGCTAGTTTCCATACGATGTTTTCCTTCACCGTTTCGAGCAGTGGTGATGTAGAAAGTGTTAAAAATTCATCTCTTTCTTCACCACATAGTATAAGGCAAAGTCGCTTCTCGTGTCTGTATGTATGTGTGCTAAATCTTTAAAATTACACAACGGATTTTGCAGTGTTTTTAATATATGATAGTGTGTTTCATGAGGAAGGTTAATATGTGTAACATCTATTAAACTACTCCGAATTTAACGCGTACAAAGCCGCGGGCAAAGGCTAGTTAGATAATCCTACTAACCCTTGCCTTTTAGCTAGCTTTTGTTTAAAGTAACGTCAATTTACATACATTCGGACGGTAACAATTTACGTTTAAAAATTGTTATATTCTAATGAAATCTCAAATAGCAAACCAACTATGTTTTTAATATTCCAAAGTGAAAGTAACTCTACAATAAAAACAATAAGGACATTGTTATCAATTGCGAATAACAGACCAGCCCGTTTAATCGAATTGGCTAAATGCCAAACGAGTAATAAAACATCGAATAGTTTTATAATTGCGCAAAACGATGTTTCGATTAATCCAATAACTACGCTTCATCGATCGTACATAGCTTCTTAAATATATGCAATAAGTGTTTAGCAAATTACAGACACTATTTTAAGACGCTGGCGGTCTTAAAACAAAGTGATTTGATTGAATAAAATGCAATACGATTTTTAATTTCCTTATGATACGTGTTTGAGATTTTATGACACCTCAATATGAATAGAACCTATTCTTTATTATAAACTAGCTGCGCCCCGCGGTTTCACCCGCGAAAGTCCGTATCCCGTAAGAATATCGGCATAAAAAGTTGCCTATATGTTATTCCAGTTGTCCAGCTGTCTACGTACCAAATTTCATTGCAATCGGTTCTGAAGTTTTTGCGTGAAAGAGCAACAAACACACACACATCCTTACAAACTTTCGCATTTATAATATTAGTAGGATGTATGTATTATTTAGAAATCTTTCATACAAACAGTTGTTAACAGTTTCTTTATATAAGCTCAGATTTATTGGCGACGTGTGCACTTTTTATACGAATTAATAAAATTTATATTTCCGTTTCTAATATTAGAGTTTAGTTTTATATAAGTTGTAGCTGTCAAGCAAATCTTACTTGAAGTTGGTTCAATGGGGCATCTGGAATAAAGACATCTACAATAAAGCAGAGCTTATTGGGGAAAACTAGTCGTGTTATATCGTGAGAGTAGAAGTCGAAAATGTTAATATTTACACAATAAATAATTAATAAATTTCGTCATTCATTCATCGACACATCCATTCATTTATGCATAAATTCATTCACCACAACATTTTTATGGAAATCCTCAATCGAATTCAAGTTTGACCAGCCGTTGAACTCACTCAAAACTCTAGTGAATGTAATTTATTCCAGAATTTATTGGGTTTAAATTGGGTTTTCATCTACTCTAATCATCATTATAATATATGAATTTTCGTATCCCCTGATACGGGTATAAACGCATCATGTATTATATTTATCACAACCACGAATCAAGTGATTGTCCAAACCTCTCTTCTACCAGGGATAAATCTCACTAACGTATGTAAAATTGAAAGCACAATTGAGGTGGTTATAACATAAGTAAGTAACTATTGATTGAATAAGACTTTCAGGAATCTCATCTATGTCTTGCAGTCTTTTTTAAATCCTCCACGCAATTTTAAGTAACATATAAGAAGAAAGAAAACTAAATTAAAGTGGATCTTGAAACTAAAAAGATAAAGGAAATAAAACACATTTATAAATTATACTATTTATCTTTACACACCCGTTATACCAAACAAGCAACCTCTAGCTAAGTAGGTGCTATACCCGGCGTGTATTGCTCAATATGACTATAAAACCTCATGCAATAGATATTTTTATGTATATCCGCTTACAATTCTAACTGTACATCTTACAATATATCGCTGAGATTTGTCAACTTCGCTCATTGCTTGCGGCATTATCAATCTATTTACATAACTAAGTGCTTTCGGGTTTTATCGCACGCTCCGTCGGTATTTATGTGGAAGCAGTCGCGGCTAATGTTGGTAATATTCTAAAGTTTCCGGGGAATATTATTAATTAATAATATTGTACACTCCGTAATAATGTCATGACCACGTTGATTCTTAACAAATAAAGCCAAGGATTAGATGCTACCGTCGCCTTTCCTGATATAAACGTAGTGTTATTCTAATGCTCGCTTGTCTATTATTTAAGAATGTTATTAAATTAAATGAGTTTGAATATGGTGAATATAGAAACTAGATTAAAGATATAGCATATCTTTTATGATATCCGTAGTTACAGATAGCACATTTATTATGATCGCCACATGCCGCCCATGAACATTCGCAGAGGCTCAGACCACTGTCAATGCGTTGCCCGCTTTTAATGGGTATGGGATAAGAAAATGGCTGGAAAGAAGGAATGGACTGGGAGGGTGAGGAAAAGGAAACGTGCCTCCGGCGCTCCCACTCGCCGTACGAAACACAATAGCATGCTATTATTTCACACCGGTTTTCTGTAGGGGTGTGGTACTTCCCCGGTGCGAGCTTGCCCAATTCGTGCCGAAGCGTGCTAGACTGCCACACTCATAAGCCAGTAACATAACAACAAGCAACATAAATAGAATATCTGTTACAAATATTATTTAAAAAAATCTGAACTTTCATCAATACCATTTACCGTAAAAATCAATTTATACTTTTTTGTTACGAAGATCCGGTAAACACGAATTTCAATAACGATATAATAACCCAGTTTTAACAAAACAGTCCATTTCATAACAGAAATGACAAATGCTTCATTATACATTAGAATGTGTAATAAAGTTCCTCCCACAAACATTTTATATGGTGATAGGTACAGAATATGTATATGGTATTCGCTTTGGGATCGTAAATATGTAAGGCAAGCAAATTGTGCAATATATATTTAAAACTACATGTGTATCATATTTTATTTTGATATTATTGAAAAAATAGATGTGTTTGCAATTGAGTTTAGTGTTATTTTGGAGTATAAAAAGAATTTAATAGCTTGTTTGTTTTATTGATGAAGTGTTTTTCTTTTTGTTTCATTGAATTCTACTTATAAATAGCGTATGTTGTTGTTTATAAATAGTTTTATTATTAAATTAAGTTTTTGTTGCATATGTGTGGCTGCGTCCGCGCCTATGTTCGGTTAGTCAAATAAAGCACTGCGAATCAAGTATTCGAGTGTTTCACTTGATCCCTACTTACGTATATAATTTTCTAAACTAGTATACTATAATACTAATTTAAAGTACAATATATGATATTGGAAAATTTCATTATTTTGCTGGATCAATTTATGTAATATCAATTTACTCCAGGTTACTCGTAACTATTAACAAACACAAAAAAGCCGTTTTTATTCCTATTCCATCCATCAATCACAGGGTAATCTAAACCATAAATAATTTATTTATTTAAACCAATAAGCTCTCCTCGGTATTTACGACCACTATCACTAATTAAAATCTCATCAAAATGTCTTCCACTTCCATGATAAGGACTGTGAAAAACAGCAATAAAACCGTCTTATTTAATGAAATCTAAGATAATGAGAGATTATTACAAAATTTATAGTTTGTGCGTAGAAATAAGTACATATATGTTGTTTTTTTATTGAATTGGAATAAATTATCAAATTCAGTTAGCCATCGGCTTATTTCTCAAAGATATATGTAAACAGATGAATTTAAGAAGAAGGATACTGTTTCTATTATCTATGTAGGTATAGTGATTTTTGCCACCTTTCTAAAGTTCATTCATGCGGTCAAGGTTTACGTTTTTAAAGAGTAAGACTAAATTAATCTTTTCAATTAAAATGTGTGTTCGGAGAGCTCTACACAGGAGTAATGAATATGGAAGGTAGTTGTCGCTTAAAATCCACAGGACAGTTCTGTGACATCATTATAATTTTAAGTGTACAACTTTGTTATATGATATGTTTTTAAAAGAGCTACTTCATTTTCTTCTCCCTTTTTCTCTTTTTCTTTCTGAACCAGTACTTTTTATATTTTGACAATTTAAAAGGGCTTCTAAATTAAATCTAGTTGAATAAATTAGTGTTTGAGTATGATTTTTTACATTTCACGAGAAACGGTGTGGCTAAATCCGTTTAAATTACAAAACTACAATAGTGACATTGCCATTGACAGTTATAGTTGTGTCAAAATTAAAAGAAAAAACATGGCGCGTTTTGGCGCCAAATTACATGTCACTTCACACAGACGAGTTATATTTTTTTCAACCCCACAAATGACTGAACATTTCGCGAATAGCCTTTGCACCGATGCAATAGATTGCGGAAATCACAGCGGCACACGTATCAACAAACATATCAAATCAATTATACTATTATAGGAAATGGATGGGCACAATTTCGCACGATCCCAGTAACATCCGTGTCGAATAATTGCTCCAAACTTGTTCATTTTATTGCGATTGCAAAACATTTATGTAATTAGATTAGTTTTGAATATTTAATATTATTTTTATTCGTTTTAATTTGAATGCGAGGTCAGCACAGCGGTTAACATTGCTGAGTGCGATTGAAATAAGGGGTTACTTTTAAATCTTTTGAAAAAATGTCACCAGCGATATACAGGAAAAAAATATAAATGTCATGACATTGAGAGTCGATTAAAAACAATTACCACTAAACATGAAAAATTAGAGATTAATATAATTTTTATTAAGCCAAATGCGTCTTTAATTGCATTCATTACATTGATATATTTAATTTATATTATTCATTTAAGTATTAAATAATTTTGTCTCCCCGTGACCACGCTCGCTGTAAAGTGTTCGAAACGTCGGGTTAATAATATAATGAATAAATCGCGTTTAAAATCCGATAAAAAAGTTTTTAATTTCTAAATAAAATTATTAACTATATTTATTTTCAAATTCAACATCTTTGTTAAATCTATGTTCAACTTTCTGCTATTCATTAATAATGTTTCAATCCTAGAGTATATAATATTATATATTTTTAATAGTTACTCATTCTGTACAATACCTTCAAATCGTAATAACAAATATTGATAAAACTTTAAATTTTAGAGAGTGAAATATCTTAAACCAGCATACCCACGTGGAAGCTAATCAAAAAATGATGTTACTATCATTAATTTACATGTATGTAAATATGTACCCAATTACCAAGATCTGTGTTTTGTAACTAATTAACGTGAGAATCATATTTATTACGCACACATAAATGAGATTGAAAATTAGAAATTTATTACATTTTATATGTTAATTTTTATATATTTATGATCTTATATTATTGTATATATTTCTCCACACACAACGGTTTTTAAACGTGATATATAGTTTAGAAATCCCTATGCTAATTTTCATGTAACCAAACATTTCAAATGGTCATCATTAAAAATAACATCCTCGAAGCAAACACATAATAAAACATACTTAATATTATGATATACATAAAATTCTACGTAACATTTTTAATCTGTGGTACGAAGATGTACGCCAACATAATTACACTAACCGGTCGGTCAAATTTAAATAATAAAGATATAGGGTAATAAAAAAGCATATGTCACATACCTACTTATCAAATTTATTTCTAGTTGTGCCGAGATGATGCAAGTTACAGATGTGAGAAGTGTTTGTGAATTTTATTGCCTCCGAGCTAGTTAAACACCTTCTACTAATGTAGCATGACTTTCACGATGGAATAATACATTTAAATTAATGTAAAAACACTGAATTTGGAAAATATGCACATTTTTAATAAAGTATTCATTATTTTTATAAGTACTGCTAAAACGTAAAGCTGCTCACCCCTACTTCGCCCGTGGTACATACTTAGTCTGGCCATAAATACTGTTACACTTAATTATAAAAAAATATTACATTTGAATTTCGAAT
>NC_052102.1:972945-1037809 GCF_012273895.1 Zerene cesonia | reverse complement strand
AAGTAATAAATGTTATTTGCAGTTAACAATTTTCTTTTTTCTTTATTACAATATTTATGGCAAGACTAAGTATATAGCCTATGCCACCCAGTGAAGTTCCATCATTCAAATGATGATAGAATTCTTGAAATCGATCGAATGGTTTTTGTGTGAAAACGTTACAAACATGCAAAACTTTCCTCTTTATAATATTGGTATATACATATATTAATATAGATTTAATACATATTTATAATGCTAATTTTTGCACACGTTGTATTAGGTGTCGTAATATATTCACACCTCAGCGAACGACCTCACTTCTAGTGTTATTAACGATCTTAATAACTTATGCAAGTATAATGAAAACATTTTTCAGTCCACGGAAAGTGGTGTAGCGCATAATTCGAGTTAAAAGTACTTCGTATATTCCTCGTTTTAGATTGGTAAGCAATCTCCATGAATCGATGTACTCATTATAAATTAAAACTAAATTTAAATCACTTGTGGAGAAAGACAATTAAATATAAGTGTTTTATGTAGATCGTAACTGTGTAATGTACTGGTAGATTTAGGTGATAAAGGTTAAGTATTAGGTTCTCGAATGAAAGCTTTAATTAAATGTTTAAATGGCGAATAACTCATATACTGAGAAATTTTGAAAGAATAGAAAAAATTTGATCACGAGGCAGGATTCAAACCTGCGTTTCTTGCCTAACCGTAGCAGCGCCTAGCCTCTCGGCCACCCTATTTCTATTCTTTCAAAATTTCTCATTTATAAAGCATTTCAATGCTATAAAACTAAAAATTAAACTCATATACTATTACAGAGCACCAACGATTCGAATGTCGATTCACAATACAAAAACGACAAGTTTTAGTAAAATTAGAAACACTATGTGCTATAAATCCACACACAACTAGTAAATTTTACACAAACTTTTCTTGCGATTCAACTAACGCGTCTACGATTAATCCATTCTTTGACAATTTACCGTACTAAGTATCGCTTCGGTAAATTGCGATGTCGCAACTCAGCATCGAATAACATTATGTATTCATACAATAAAACAGTAATAACGAGATGTGGACCAAAACGAGATATATCGTATAAGGCACGAATGGACACGTTATAACATAACCACAATGTTAGCACTTTATTCGATGATATTAGGAGTTTAATTTTGTGGAGCAAAGATTATTTTATAACTTTATATACTAGCCGCCCGCCCCGGCTTCGTATGGGTTGATGATGAAGTTTACAATGTTAAGCTATAAAACAAAAACTGGTGTTTTGCGTGATTCAGTAGCTTTACAAACATTTTATAGTATTAAAAAAAAATTAATGTTTGACACGAAAATTTTAAGTTTTAACTTGTTCTCGAACGAAATGTTTTCCAATAAAATAAATGTTTAAAAGTTATTAACTCGGAATAAATTTGTATTAAAAATTATCTAAGATTTAAACCGAGATAAAAACTTATAAGTTTATTTTATTTATTTGTTATACTTTATTGTACACAACAGAGTAAGTTGTAAGTTTAAGTTGTTGTTGTAAGTTTTTAAAAATATGTAAATGTCGGTATCACAGAATAAGAGAGATCATTCTCAGAATGATTATATTTCATTAGTAGTGTTTTGAATAGTAATGAAAAACGTTGGCTGATTTGATGACTGTCTCTTTGGTGATAGATTTAAATCCTATTTTACGTAACTACACCTTAAGGAGGTTAAGGTTTCTTATCGAATTTAGCATTATTTGTACATTTCTCTTTTCTATCCGCTCTATAATCTAATCATATTATCCTACTTCCTACTAATACAATATTATAAATGCGAAAGTTTGTAAGGATGTGTGTGCGTTTGTTGCTCTTTCACACAAACAGTACTGAACCGATTGCATTGAAATTTGGTACGTAGACAGCTGGACAACTGGAATAACATGTAGCCACATTTTATCCCGATTTTCCTACGGGATATGGACTTAGGCGGGTGAAACCGCGGAGCGCAGCTAGTAATGTATGTAGGAGTCGAGCACGATTAGGCACGAATTGACCAGCTCACATGGGGAGAGTATCATAGCCCCACAGAAGACCGCCGTGAAAGAGTAGTATGTGATTGTTGTGTTTCGTATGGTGAATGGGGTAGCAGGAGGCACGTATCCCATTCCTTACCCTTCCTATGCCTTTCCTTCCCTACGTCAATCAAGGCTTGACATGATGTATTCGTTTCATATGAGGAAACGCATTAGAATGTTTATCCCTGCCAATGTTTATAGGCGGTGATGGTCGCTTGCCATCATTTGACCTCCCAGCTCATTTGCTCTTACATAAAAAAATAAAAATAAAAATAATCCCATACTCTTTCTAGATCAAACTTTGAACCTTGAATCCACGCACATCCAACCACCACCGACATTTCACACGAGTTACATTAGAAACATTTGCCCACACTTACAACATAATCTTTCGTCACCACCACCCACTTAACATCATACCAGTACCTCAGGAACGCCAATAAAAGCAGCATCACATCCAGTCGAGCGATAAAACTATTCCCGATAAAAGATAAACATCGAAATCAAATAAAAACACACTCACCGAGTTATTATACGCAATAAACGCCGGCATCTGTTTACAGCAAGACAATCAGACAATAACCTGACTATTACTCGAACTCAAATAAAAATTGTTTACCGCGAACTGGCCTAATATCGTGGATTAATGAGGTATCATAATTTCTGTTTAGAGTACACTGGAGTTGGCTATTTATTTAACCCATTAACGTAGAATGAGTTTAATTATAATAAATAACTATTTAACTACGAACAATATGCCTGTTTAGCGGAGATTGTAATAATATGTAGAATCTTTCTGATTGTTAATCTTTTTTACACAAAAATCAGTTTATGTTGAGAAATTTTGAAAGAATAGAAATGTCAGTTTATGTTATCAATTGAATACCACTAAGTCATATCAATCTCTATCTAAGTCATATACTACGTAGTCCTATCACACGTTCTACGTTAGACAAAATTTGTAGTAAATAAAAGATCCAACCACCGAATTCTAAGGCCATCTATCTTCTTACAATATCGTACAGATACGAGCACTTAACAACCCAACTAATTAACTCACTTGTAAAACGATTATAATAAAATAGTGAATCGTTAAATACTTCTATAAAACTCGCCAAGAGCCGTAAAAATAAATCTGGTACTAAATATTAAAAGGTAACAACAATTACGAGTAACTGAGTAAAAACTTGGACTCGAGTTTTAATGTTATGCGTGTAAGGTCACGCTTTTTATGGGACGGAGGGTAGAAAACTATTTAATCGCACAATAAAAGAAACGACAGCGGGAAACTGTTAAAGTTTAATGTATGTCTATATTAGAATAGGAACTGAATGTTATTTATGTTAAGCAAAAATAGAACTATCCCTACACTCAGCACGAGTAAGCCGTATTTCAGGATTTGACTAATATGTAATAGGCTAACTTATAACGGTTCGATTGGGTAAGTGTCTTATGATCTGCATTATAGGCCTATCACAGACACCAGTCCTCCTTTTTAAGTGCATTTTATGTAGATGTAGTTGTAAATTTTGAGAAAAATAAATAAGTATTACTATTATTATGATACACAAAGGTTATGCGTGCGCAAGTGTAAACAATATAAGGCATATTTTCTTTCTCATCATCATCAGCCCAAACACGTACGAACAGAAGGATACTGGCCATCTAGATCGTAATCCATCACGCTGGCCAAGTGCTGGTTGATTCTTATCTTTATCCCCCTTCCATTTTACTTCCAAAATCCTTTCACGTCTGTATATCTATCTGTAGGTTTTGAATCTATGACTATCTATGTTAATATCATTATTTGTATATTAAATACTATCGTATTTGTTGAATTCAGTCATTATAGATATTCATCCTATTCTACTAATATTATGAAATGGGAAGTGTATGTGTACGTATGTTTGTTGCTCTTTCACGCAAAAACCACTGAGAGGATTGTAATTATTCTTGGCCGTCACGTCAGATAAACACAGGACCTTTACAAACACTTGAGACACATGTATAAGTATTATTAATATTAACGTTAGCTATATTTTTTAAATCTATCATTACATTCCATAGCCACAAAACAGATAAAAAAACAAACTGGCCTATCTGAAATTCACTCTAAACGTCCCTAACTCTAACGATACTAAGAAATGTAAGAAACTGTTTTAAAAGTATTCCAATATACGTATGACTCCGAATTTGAAATGTTTTAACGTCCAACGATCTCCGAATCAAGTTAATTAACTATAATGATAAAATTAAAAATCCAGACGATATCAATTTAAAGAACAGTACCAACTACCAACCCATATAAATTAAACAACTAGTAATCGGGACCACACGCGCGGCATCTAAAAATTATTTACCAATACGATGGAATTATACTCATTAATTAAGCTTTCTCTGTAAAGTATTTTTGTATTACACGAAGATTAGAGATTCAATTTATTATTAATGTATTGATTTCGCAGCCATTTGTCTTGTGACAAGTTTTGTGTCTTAATTATTTTTATTATCTAAATGCTTAGTTACGTATCGTTATATATTGCTTTGTGTTGATTAATAGCCCAAATAATTAACATGAGAAGTGTTTATAAATATATTTATACAAGTTGACCCGGCAAACGATGTCCTGCCTACTATGATATGATCATTTGGGGTATGAATAGATGTTTACCGGTTCTCAAATCTAGACACGAAATTTTGAGAATCGGTTCATCTGTTTTAGAGGAGTATGGGAACGAACATTGTAACTCGAGAATATGATATATAGAGTTAAGATGCTTAATGTTTAGTCTGGGTTAAATTTTCATACTAGCCTATGATGATATAAGTGTACCCACACATACAACAAAAGTTAATCTTTCAATATGTTTTTTCTATATGTCTATTGAATAAGAACTGTTATGAAAGGCATAGACATTAGTATATACATGAAGAATATTACCATTTGAGCGGAATTCATCCATAAATCATGAACAACAAAAGGCGAGCGGTACACCGTCTAATTGGATCGTCGCCATATTTAAAATACCATAACCGATTTCGACAAACGCCGAAAACTAAAGCCCACTGTGTAACAGTATATTGTACGCAGGATGGCCATCGTTTCGAATTGTTCCCATTTTTATGTCAGCTCTTCTTCTATATGGATGGTAGTAACATTAAAATAATAATAAGGTATTGTATGTAAATCAATAATTCTTTCAACAATCCTTCCAATGCAATATTTTTTTGTTTATCATCCTATGCTACCCCAGCTTCTAACAGTCAAAATGATAACCCATTACCTATTTCCAATAAAAACAAACAGAAATTTTAAATCAAACCTCATATTCAAATTTGAAAACGTCTCAGATACGCAAGACGTGTGGCAACCCCGTCTCTACCGCGAAAGAACATAAAACTGAGTTGGCTATTAGATCCGTTTGTAGCGAACGACATTTTTATATTCTTCAAGTGAGTGGCCCGCGCCTGCGCACCGCACACCAACGCGCGCTCTACGCACACGCGCGCACCAAATACAGGTATAAACAAATGTGCTAAGTAAAAAATATTATTATAGCATAATACGCCATAAAACACGAGAATCTCGGAGCGCGGCCAGCGGTTCCTAAACTGTCTGTGCTGTGTCATTGAACGTTTGTGTAGACTGTCGTAGCACGCCTACGCGCGTAGCGGCGAACTGGTTGTGAGTAAGATTTTGTGAGTTTTCTAAACTCGTTACCATATTATTTGTCTACACTAACATTATTTAAAGGAATATTATTTTGTATTTTTGTAACGTTTACACACAAAAACAGCTGGACGGAACGGATGTACCCCGGGGAGAAGACGGGGCGAACAGCTAGTTAAATGTAACGCTGAAAAACCTCTTTTGGTAATCACAAAAAACAATTTAAACGTTTTATTTCACATTTACATATAGTTCCATTACAACAAATTAAACTGAAAAATCATTAGATCAAAACAACAAATTATAAACAACATTTATAAAACAATTATACACAAAGTTTGGGAATCACTAAGAAGACGGTACTCTAACATAAACAATGTCAGTGATTTCTATTAAAACCATTCGGCATTTCGATATACGAATTATATTAGAATAACGTCTGGGAACGATTTCTACGCAATGTGCAATAAATTATTGAGGCGGCCGGACGGTAATGAGCCGAACGCTCTTATGTTATAACCGATAGAGGTCATATTGCTTTAGCATAACTATCTGTAAGTGTCGATAGTAAAAAATTTTAATTTCGGTAAGCACCGTCTTTGTTTAAAAGTTTAAGGACGTTGTTTCGACTAGTGTTATAACGCGAATTTGGTTGTAGTCAAATTCGATATGTCTTACCAATAAATGGAATATATTTATTAGGTATAAAACTATTTTTTAAGGAAAACAATGAGTAAAGATCGCAAACATAAGAAACCCAAATTTTCTGTATTCGATAATTTATTCTCTTTAAGCTGATACAATTATTTCAAATTTACTGTATATATTCTTGTAACAAGTAGTAAAGTTTTGATAGAATTATATAAAATTCCTTGCGAAAAAAATGGAAAATCCCATTTTACTAAAAAAATATATTTTACTCTGATACTTGCTTTTACTTCTACTACTTCGGTCACATTCATTTGAAATATAAAATAATTGAAATGAACGGTAAACGGTCCAGTCATTTAGGAGTTCAGAGACAAACACACGCACAACCGAGTTTTAAACATAAACCAATATTAAAAACCGTTAACAGTTAAATTCTAACATGCGGACAGTTGCATTGATTCTTTTCATACACATAGCAGATGATATATATTAATTAGAAACAGGTCAAGATAAATTATATTCAATGTTGCCCGTAATTGGACGTGCTACAATTTAATATATACGCGATTTTAAAATATAACTCAAGGTTTAGTTAAGAATTGCTCAATAAAATTGTATATTGGATGTGAAGATGATAAAGATATTTAGTGTTTTGAAGGTAAACAGCTAGAAGCAATAAGCATTTATAAAATAGATGCGACTGATTTATGTTTTAACTAGCTGCGCACCGCGGTTTATGGACTTGTGCGGGTGAAATCGCGGGGCGCAGCTAGTAGCATTATAAATGCGAAAGTTAGTAAGGATGTTTGATGCTCTTTCACGCAAAAACTACTAAACCGATTGCAAATAAATTTGGTACGTAGACAGCTGGACAACTGGAATAACATATAGGCTTTTTATCCCGATATTCCTACAGGATACGGTCTAACGCGGGTGAAACCGCGGGACGCAACTAGTTATTCTATATTTAAAAAGGCAAAATTTACTTTAATGACATATAGCCAGTCTAAGTATTTATAAATTTATACGTATACCTACTTACAGTTAATTAAACATCATGCTTTATTTATAAAGGTGCAGTGCAATTATCTTCATGCATATTATGGGGCCAGACTATAACTTATGTGTACTTCTTTCAGTATATCTCAATAAATAGAGTTAATAATACATAATTTTTCTTTTTGCATATTGTTTTCATGCATGTATCAAAGAATCAAACATACGTTTATACGTTATTTACCTGACCAAGAACTATTAAATCTTTAACCAAAATTGAGATGATATTCTGTTTAATACTTATAACACATCTAATTAAAATACTAGAGCCTCCTATTCATCATATACAAAGGGAGTGTGACTATGTGCATCTAACTAATAACTGACGGAAGACGCAAACATCAAGTACTAACAACAATGAAAAAGTCTAAGTCTTCCATCTATACCCCGCGCCAATAAATGATCGAATCAATCGCGCTAGTTCATTCCATTATTGGCGCGGGTTGTACAAAGTATTGTGTACGAACCCAGAAGGCTGTGAGGTTGGGCTGCAGTCGGCTCTGGAGGTCCGGGTCGGAGAGTGCCCCGCGGCCGAGGGAGGACGCCGAGCTGCCGGAGGGCCGCTTGCCGCGCCCGCGCCTCTCACCACCCTGGGGGGACACTACGGCTAGGGTGATGAAGTAAACGCGATCGCAGCAGCGGGAAGTCCCTGGTTTACATTTGTAATAGTTTTTCTGTGTCCGTGACACAATAATATATAACAGGCATTACTGACTAATTAATTTTTAATTGAAATGACTTTGCTATCCATAAAATAAAGCACACGACCTAATTATCGTGGATAGTTAATTATGTAAATTGATTAGATATGTGATTTATTAAAAAGCAGACTTAAAATTTATTTCAGTTCAGTAAAATCAAGCTATATTTCTAATAGCAATAAAAGCTCATATAAATATTATCTAAATCTATATGCCAATATATAATATTTAAGGGATATAACGCTGCTATAATCGCCATCATATCGCTTACTTCATAGCCATAACTATAAAACTAGTAACTACGTAAAGCTGTGTCACACTCCCTAAGGGTCATATTGCTTAATCACTAAAACTGTTAGTTAAGACCTTTTTTTCCAAATGACAGAAAAAGTGAAATTTAACTTTTTAACCAAAATTTGAGTATGTGCACTCTACGTGATTATATATCTATAGGTTTGACCATAGAGTTAAATGTAAATAGAAAACCTTTATTTATTTCGTAAGTAATTGAGCAATACGACCATCATTATATCTCAAAGCATCTATTATAAATTATTATGACATTAACTTAAAAGATATAATTACAATTTGGCAAATATGTTTTTTTGTTTTTTATCTATATTTGAAATTTATATAAATGTTTCTTAAGCCCACAGTGATTTTCGAATAATATAAATTCACATATTCGTTATTTTGAATTGCCCTATATAAATTGTGTTCTTTGCACATTTATGTTCATATTTAATCTATACTTATATCGTAATGCTGAAGAGTTTGTTTGTTTGAACGCACTTATCTCAGGAACTACTGGTCCGATTTGAATAATTCTTTCAGTGTTAGATAGCTCTTTTATTGAGGAAGGTTATAGGATATATATGTACCAAGGGAGAAGCCGGGGTGGGCCGTTTGTCGAATATAAAAAAAAACACTATGTTACTGAGACTTTGCCCGCGTGATTTAAAGAAATTTCTACAAAAATAAGAAGTTCTACTTGGGTAAAAGTTTTCCTTTTCACTCTATCGCCTAGTTGTCTCCAGACGGACTAACGCGGCTGAAACCGCGGCGCAGCTAGTATTATCTATTATCAGATTTAAAAAAGACTTTAAACTGATAGCGATAGTACTAAACGGAACGAAGTGCGAATACCTAGTAAATACCGTAAACCATATTAAAACTGATTTAGCACATAACATAACGTACAGACTAATTTACGGATTATATATGTTTTAAATATATTTCCGGTAGAGTACGTTGCGTAGGCGCGGCAATCAGGGTCGAACACATAAAGCTGTGTAAAGATCTATGAGTGATCTACCAGTCCACAGATTATAAACACGTCAATGTTTTTTTTTAATTGTAATTTATTGGATTACCAACATTTTCCTAATAACTAATTAGTGATATATAACGTACTCAATATAGTTAATTACATGTGATATTTAAATAAGTTTTGTAAGGAATGTCGGTTATTATAAGATATAATTCTAATTGTAAATAACTATGGATTTAGACGAATGTTGCATTTTTATGATTTTTAAATGTCGTAATATGTCGTTTAACACATATCCGTAGCTTATATTATAAATGTTAGAGTAGCTACGCCTGTTTGTGAGTAACCGATTCCTTATGAGTCCATTTTGACCCATTTAAGGTGCACAGAATTTGATGTACAGACATGGGCGTATCCAGGGGGGGGGGGGGGGGGGGGGGGGGGGGGGGGGGGCAGAGGGCAGCTAGATGCAGGATAACTTGTGTTTTCTTTATATATATTGTAGGTGTCTTCGTGTGGTGTGTAAGGCAAAACAAGCGCACGGGACCTGGCTTAAAAAATTTGATTTGCCCTCCCCTAGCCCAGAACCTGGGTACGCCCATGTGTACAGAGTATGAGATTAATCAAACTCTGTACACCTATCAAGGATCGATGACAGTGCAGTAATTTCTCGAGTTTATCTTATAAGTATATATTATCCTTATAAGATTATAAGGGTGTATAAAAGCAAGTGAGACATTTAGATAAATGCACTTATTGTTTAAAAACATACTAATTAAGCCCTCAAGAACGACACAGATGACCCAAATTACAATAACGAAACAAATCCTACTAATATTATAATGCGAAAGTGTGTAAGGATGTGTGTGCGTTTGTTGCTCTTTCACGCAAAAACTGCTGAACCGATTGCAATGAAGTTTGGTACGCAGACAGCTGGACAACTGGAATAACATAGAGGCAACTTTTTATCCCGATATTCCTACGGGATACGGACTTACGCGGGTGAAACCGCGGGGCGCAGCTACTATGAAATAGAGGCTAAAATTATTATAATAGCTCGAAATTGTAACTCGAATAAAAATGCAATGACCTCAAGTCCACAATTATTTTCAAAACAAATGTAGCGAGATTATCCAATGTCTTTTAAGGAAAATTTTAATAGACTTCATACGTTAAGATAAACCTCGGTGATAGAAGACCGAATTAATTGTGCAAACAGATAATTAACTTAATAAAAAAATGTTAAAGACATATCACATTAAAATAAACTACCAAAATGTTATGACCAAAAATTAACATAATATGAATATCGCAAATAAACTAAATAGTGATGTAATGACAAAAAGCAATTTCGATATTTCGTCGAATTTTGACGGAACTTTAAGATTCAAACGCCGGCGGGCGTTCTAAATTTAAACGATATTGTTCGAATTTCCATAAACAAGTATAGTCTCAGTAGTGACAATCGGATGAGAGTGCGGTGACACGGAATAAAACCGGTATAATATAAAATAAAAAGCGGACCATACCCACACTTAGGCGAATTGGTTATCTCATTCCATTGGTACTTACGAGATTCATTACACATTATTGGCTAGATATCCAATAAAACCATATTTGTTTGATACTAGTGTTGTGCTTGTGTCGATAGTCATTATTTATTTACTTAGAGTGTTTTCAATTGTTTATATAGTATGTAGGGTTTATCCATTTTCTGAATTCGATTGTGACCATCGTCTCGTGCAATTATCGTATCTGATTTATTGAATTTCAAAAAAACATAACGACATACCTATCCGTCATAGGCCCAGTGTCGTTTTATGTTATGGTGATATAACTTGTTCAATTACTCGTAAATTATTTTTAAGGGCTCATTTATTGTGTTAATAAAAACGCTTAAACCAACGATCGTCTATCGTAATAAAAAAAAACTCAGTCAATTATACCCATAATGACATTATCAATGCCAAAATATTTTAGAGTAGGAATAATGATCTACCTCGACATAAGCTTAATAATTCTATTAATGTATGTCGAAATAGATTTGAATAAATCTATTATATATATACTTGACAAATCTACAGAATAGATCTAAAGACTACCTGATCACCTACTTCGAAATACAAAAGGTAACAGCAATACTACATTTTCTTATAATTTTAAATGCTTCATCGACTCACGCCGTAACATTACTTTACTACTTATATATTGCAATGAAAATTTTTATCGATACCCGCGCACAGCACTATGCAAACCAGTCGTGATTAGTTTCGGTACGGATAGGTATCAGTTGATTTGAATAACCATAATTTATGGCGCGACATGCGAGTATCATCTCTACTTGAAAACTATGTGTGTTAATGTTCGCATACATTATGTGAACGTGTGAAATCTGTACCTAGCTACCTACCTACGTTCGTAGGATTTCGGTATGGTTTATTGTTTTTTAGATTTGGATGCAAAGATTTGATAAGCGATACTTATCCTATCCGAACCTATTCTATCCTTCTAATATCATTTCATATATAAATCATATCATATCAATTATAATATAAATGCGAATGTTTGTTAGGATGTGTGTGTTTGTTGCTCTTTCACGCAAAAACTACAGAACCGATTGCAATGAAATTTGGTACGTAGACAGCTGGACAACTGAATAACATATAGGCCACTTTTTATCCAAATATTCTTACGGGATACGGACTTACGCGGGTGAAACTGCGGACTCAGCTAGTTAACCATAAACTAATGAAAAAAAAACGATTTACTGATAGAATCAACTAAATTGTCTCATTTACTCTTATGCAGAGTAGTAGTAGATACGATTCTAGTCAGGATAATAAGATAAACTAATGACAATATTGTTTTGTGACCAATACGATCGACGTAAGCAAAGTTTGGGCTAAATCTGTCCGTTTAAAATGAGTCTAAAGGTATCGGTTACATACACACATACATCAGGTGAAGCTAAAAGCTAAAAACGTGTAAATGAGATAAAAAGTAAGGATAATTTAAAGATAGGTATGGTGGTCAAACTTTTTTCATAGCAATTTGCAATGCCAGTTAGTTCAGTTTCAAGCGAAATATGCTGGGTTTCAGCTAGCAGGAGTGAGTCAGTGGTTAGTACCTCGGACTGAAAACAAAAAGTCAGATAGTCAGGACCGGACGAGTGTGCAAGAGATATATAAATTTTTCAATTTATCTGCACATCATTAAACAGAAACATTGGCTTGAAACGGTGAAGGAAAACCTCGTGAGAAAATCGACATGTCGAAGAATCTGTCTGCCAACCCGTACTTGATCCGCGTGGGTGATTATGGTCTGAACCTCCATAGGACGCCTGTGTTGCAGCAGAGTCGTGGAAACTTGTAGGGGCCGATGATAATGACGCTGTGTCAATATCGAATTGTGATCTCTAATCTGTTGATTAAATATAATGTTTTCGTATGCATCGTTACCTACGATCGCTTTCTCGGTCTAACACATTTAAATAAGGAAGCAATGTACGACGAACCATCAATCCTAATCTGTAAATTTTGGACTAAGGTCTTATATTAAAAGTGGCCATTAATTAGAGGTTAACCTTATGTCACGTTTCTATATATAATATTATGGAAACTGCATATATTGCATCCATGCATGTATTTAAGGTTTATGATGCTTTCCAAAACACATCGAAGCTTATTCCTTAAACTTTCAGATAATCTCTTTTATAATTTCACAGCTATTTACGAGCAAGATGCGTCGACAAAACCGCCTCAAATGACACAAAATTAAACGATTAATAACATTTCAAACAACGTTTCAAATCGCATTCCAAAGAAAGTGTTCAAAACTGGTAGAATTTCTAAACCTTTATGATAACTGAGGAATTTATTGGGCATCATTTCGCATGTTAATGGCCCTGTACCTACCATTAATTATCCGTTTAGTACTAGTATATGATTAATCAGTGAGAAATGTGTGATCCGTAAGTATGGTAATTGATTTTTATAGTTCCGTGCCCAAAGAGAAACAGCGGGTCGTATTATTTCAGACAAATTTGAACAGACAGATAGATAGACTGAAGTCGGCGTAGACAGTGCAGTTGCAGTGCAGTCTGTTTGCTCGTCTGTCAACAGGCTATATCTCATGAAGCGCAACGCACGCAATTGTAAGCTCGGTCATAAATAGAGTGGTGACTAATTCATTTGCATTCTTTAGCTTATTTGTACGGAACCCTCAGAGTCGAGGGTAAGCTCGCACTTTACCGATTTTTACGTAAAAATGAAGCAACAGTAAATGACGGTTTTCTATCCTTCCACTATGATGCTTTGATGATAGAAGTATATAGTCATTAATTTATATACATAGCTATTAAATTTCGTTTTTATTCTTTTATAATTTATTCTCTTCTGTATTCTGTGTTATGATTTGTGTGTGTTAAAATATTTTTTTCTTTCTTTCCTCTTTCAAATTAAATCAGTCTCCTACAAATTTCATATCCGTCATTTATGTCCATACACACAGCTAACATCTACCATGAGAAAGATGTTGAATAAACCGTTCTAAGATCGCGACAGCATCAGATGAAGACCAGCTAGTAACTCAGACAGCACGTAAGCTGGCGAGATAAAGCTCGCTCCACACAAATAATTCACCAGACGCATTTGCATAACGACTTCTATATTTACACGCGATTAGACTCGCTCATGGCGGTTCCATGCTTTCTCTGAAACCTGTCCGATTTATGGACCTGTGCCTACTTATTTGATAAATCGAATTGTTATTGTGTTAACAGTTGATAAAAAGTTAATGTGTTTTCGCTTTATTTTTCTCATTGTTTTACAATATATATAATTGTATAGAAAAAAAATGCCCCTTAGGCACATGAAACCGAAAGAGTAAAAGAAATTCGATTACTGTGGCAGGCTCACGGGTGGCCGAGAGGCTAGACGTTGCTACGGTTAGGCAAGATACGCAGGTTCGAATCCTGCCTCGTGATCAATTTTTTTCTATTCTTTCAATATTTCCTGTTATTTACGCTCTTCGCAAGGCAATAATGTTCGGTATTGTCACCGCATGTGTTCCCATATGCCACATCCAATCGCACATTTTTTACTCCACTCGGCATAATGCACGATAAAACGATAAGCGCATTAACAGACGTGACTTCGGCGTCGTCGTTTTTGTGTTTTTTACGTGTGTACACAATGCACGGTGACCGGAGGATAAATTGAATTTGTATAAAAGGATCGTAGGTTGCGGTCGGGTCTGACTCAGGTGCATAAAAACGAAAGTGCATCGAGATAAGTGCGGATGTGGGAAACTTTGATGCGGCATTATTTCGCAATTATTGTTATTGGGGATTTGTTAGATTTTCTTGTTTGGTTCTGTGTTTATTAATGTGCTTTAATAATGTTTATTTGCCCGCTCGCTGCATAACGTTCGGAACAACATGATAGATGTGTTAAGAGATAAAAAATTCATTTAAAAATACTTAGATAATTTTATAGTAATTTTATAGATACAGATCTATAAAATTACCATAAAATTATTTCCACAAATCGCGTAAATATACTTAAAGATCTTAGCATTTCGTTTCACTTCTAATGCATCATTACTCTCAATTCCACGTAACGAAAACATTTAGTTATAAAGCCAAACGAAGAACCTTTTTTCGAAACTAATTACAAGACAACAAAAACAATTTTTATCCACAACCAATAAATATGCCACGTCCAAGTTTACCTGATCCCGTCTCTACCGTAACAAAAGATAGATTCAGTTACGAGATATGATATTATTTTTTGTGGAGACCGCGTGCGGGGGTAAGCAGTCAGGTGCAAGACCCGTCACAATCTAAAACCGACCGTTTCCCCTTCACATAGAGTCTATCTTCCATTAACCGCACCCCACGCCAATAGATGTCAGTAATTTATGAAAGGACGTGAGAAATTCGCGATATATGTAATTCCGTCGTGTGTTATTACATAATTGTTTATATAACTGGCTCATCGTACAGGTCTAGATGTTAGTCTTGCAAAGGATCCGCATTTTTATGATAGCATAAAACATTTCGGTTGCGTAAAATGCTAAGCTTTTAGCTTAAGTTGTGTACGAATTATTATTAAGACGTAATTTATCGCTGAAATAGGTATTTCCTTTTCATCTTCTATTTCAGGTGCAGGATTAGACAGCAGGACGAGCTGCACTCTTATTGTAAGGATTGGAGAAGAATTCCTCACAATAGGTCTCCCTAGTCCTCGTGGACTGGAGAAATAGAGGTATAGCAGCAGTTGGAAAACTATTATCTCCTTTCCTTTATTTCCCTCGCCAATTCTTTCTTAATCCCTTCCTAATTTAAAGTCGGCAATCTATTTTGTAGAGGCGTAAGATCTGCAATGGACGCTATGCCTCTCTAAATGTGTGACGGATACATATAGTTCATAATCTAGACACAATTTTTAAAGCTTTTTCAAACCAAGAAGAGATGGGGCGAGTCAGATTTGAGGCAAAATTCATACGAAAAAATATAACAGAAATAAACTCGTTTGCAATTCGTAAAACGTTATAAAACGTAAAAACAATATACAGTAAATGAAAACATTAACAACTCTTGTGGGGTCGGGTGACAGCAAGTGCACAGAATTTTAATACCGCGACCCTTACGTTTTTTTGCATTTATCACGCTAGGGTTGTCAGTCGTACACTTTTTTTATTAAAAAATACTAAATTATTTCACAATGTACTTACTCCCATTAAACTATATTGACGGAAATTTAATTTTATGAGACGAGATAACTTTTATTATAATACATCAAGTGTTTGAATATCACTGCATTATCATTATCGTAAATATTAATTCTAAAACAATCCTGTGTCTTGTTTAACCATCATTTTCGCATATATTTCGTGTTAGTACTTAGGATTCTCTTAAAAATCTATTATCGAGCAATCTATCTTCCATTTCATGTAAATACAAATATAACACGTTTATTATTAAAAACTGGCCAAGTGCCAACCCTAGCTCGTACTCAAATCTCAGGTACTCTTTATCGCGCCATCTTTCCACTCAAATTATTTATTTCCTTTCAACATTGAACAATCAATATTGACCTTTATTGCAAGGGCATAAAAGCCACGAAAATTGTCCAAAAACAAATCAATTCCCGTCGCTGCGTGATATTTCATTAGCTGATTAACTTATTAAAGCTCAGTTGAGTTTTTTAGTTTTGAAACAAAGATGGCGCCTTGATGTCTTAATGCAAAAACAAATGGTAGTTAGGATTAAAATACCTTATCGGAGTGGCATTGAACCAGTTATTCGATTTTACGTATCATGAGTGAATTTTTTTGATTCATAACATAAATGTAATAAAATGAAATATTTAGTGTTAACTATTAAATGAAAGAATTATACTTTGAAGCGTAATTTTTAAGTATATCCTGATTAGAATTATGCTATTAATAATTTAATTTCAGCTTTATGTATAGACAATTTTCAATTCAAAACTGCTGAAACTAGGCTACGGGTACTTCAGTAACAAACCGATTCACGTGAATGCGCAAGCGGTCGCAATTCAAAATAAAACTGGTGATAATATGTATTATAAACATGAAATGATAAATATGTAGTATTTGTATCCGAATGGGATACATATTGCGTCGTTTGTAAACGTCGGTTGCCCATTTATAGTGAATTACTTACATTAGTTTTACTGAATTATTTTACGGCTTAAGTTTCAAAATCTTTATCGGAGTCGTCCGTCACAGTGATATTACTTTATGATGGGTGATAATGGAAAGTATGTCGCAGTGTGTATTAAAAGACTGCGCATTCTCGTTTCTTTTTGCAAAAATACCGAATATTAAGGTAGATAATTTGGACAAGATTTTTTTTGGTACTCTACATTTTTTAAAAAGCTTCTGATAATTCATTCAGTCCCCACTGCTCTTGGACTCTGGACCACAGACCTCTTGTCCGGATTCAGGCAACCACGCTGGCTCAGTGCGGGTTAACAGGTGTCACAGGTCGTCAAACTTTTGAAATTTGGTCATGCCGGTTTCCTCACGATGTTTTTCTTGAACTTCTGATTATTATTAGATGAATTGGAAGGGGACACCACCTTCGAAAACATAGGATACTATATTTATCCCGATAATATCATTGGAAACTATATAGCATTTGGTATACATTATAATCTATGTAAATATAAACCATCGGATACTGAAATAAACCTAAATAACTTTAAAAAGCTTCCCCCAAGTTCAGTTAAACAAAACAATACAAAATGGCAGTACGTTGCAACAGCACCTGGCACTGAAAGTGATAATGATAACAGTTGCGTGCCGCAGCCTGCGCTCGCGCCGGAAGGTGACCCCGGAGCGGCGGTGTTGCCGCACTATAATGGTATAGTGTTACAAACGATATGATAACTTACTATTGTAGGTAGTAAACCTTCATAATTTAGTACTTATACCATGGTTATAAAATGTTTTCTTCGTTAGAAATTATTTGAAATAAATAGATTATATTATTGTTTTCATATATTGTCACCGACACAGAGAGATTAATTGGTACCAATACCATAATCTTTTGGATAATACAACAGCATATGTTGTTGTACTGTTCTAAGGTTTAAACCCTTATCTCTGCAGAGTCTGATTTAAGCTGAAGAGTTTTATTTGAATGCACTAATCTCAGGATCTACTGGGCCGATTTGAAAAATTCTTTAAGTGTTAGATAGCCCATTTATTGAGGAAGGCTATAGGCTATGTGTGTACCACGGGCGAAGCCGGGGCGGACCACTTGTAGAAAATAAAAGTAAAAAGCTGTACTATACTGTAGCTTGTAATGCTTGTAATACATAAAAATCATTCAATACTTACTGTACATGTAAATGATAATTAAGTATTACAAATATTACAAATAAGGATTAGAACAGCAATATATAAGGTAGTACAAACTACAAACTTGTTTTGCATCAATATTATTCCAAGATTATATAATACTAGCTGCGCCCCGCGGTTTCACCCGCGTAAGTCCGTATCCCCTAGGAATATCCGGATAAAAAGTTGCCTTTATGTTATTCCAGTTGTCCAGCTGTTTACGTACGAAATTTCATTGCAATCGGTTTAGTAGTTTTTGCCTGAAAGAGCAACAAACACACACACATCCTTACAAACTTTCGCATTTATAATATTAGTAGGATAAAGAAAAAAAATAATAATTTTCCATTAAATACTGTTTCTTCAATGAAATATCAGTATGATCCTTCTATACGCTCAATCTAACATGACAATCTAAATGGTCATGCATCAACATCATTAATCTCCCACGTAACACTCAACACAACAAAAAATTAATTCTGCACCAAATATTCTTAATAGTTCTCGCGATATCGACAAAGATAACGACAGTACTTCCAAAAGAATAGTCATTAGGTAGTTGAAGCCATTTATTTGGATGAAAAACTTTGAAAGTATTTTAAATAAGGACAATTAATCGGTAGTTCATTGAACGGTTAAAATATTTTTAGGGGACTACATAAAATTGAATGCGAAAAGCATTGTAAAAGATTTTGACATATTCTATAGTTAAAGATAAATATAGATAGATATTCAGTCATCCTAAAATAATGCAATTGCAAATATTGCATATTACATAATATAAAGTTTTATAGTCAGGCATAAGCGTTTAAAAAAACATCTTTTATTTTTTAATTCAACCCTTACAGCCTGGCCCCACCAATCATAGCGATTATTTTACATTATAGTACCCTTGTATAAATGCTAAACTTGTATAAAACATTTTGAACAAAATCTCCCCACAATGAACCATTTCCCCATCCTGGCAACACCGACGCGAAGGCCGCGCGCGCGCATACGAAAGCTGGTCACTGCCAAGGGCACGCTACAACTGGGTCACTTCCCAGCGAGCCTTTAACGGCGTAACACGTGCGGGACAGATGGGCACGTCAGATTATTTCACTTTCGAACCATGTGGACTTCCACCCATATTGTAAATTTAATTGGCTCTTTTATACATAAACACAAACAAACAGACACTTATGCAAAACGGTCCACCTAATTGCTACCAAGTCATTTCTTCCAGACAAATAAACTTAAAGGAAACAGTGAGTAAAGAAGAAGAGTAGCAAGCTAATAATTTGTAGAATTCTTACAGCAAAATGTTAGAATGAATCGAATCCGTTCCTAGTCGAATCCGGGTTACTTACCATTGCGTCACATGGAATACACTACAATTATATAGCCCACTATTATGTAAAAAAAAAACACGACAGTAATCTGTAAATGAGGCATAATAAATTAGACAATAATAATGTACACAAAACTGACTTTCGTTCTGATATCGACAATCGCTTCATTTTGTTATAGTTAAAACTCAGAAGGAAATCCATTTAACGAAGGCAGAAATCCTAAGTATAAGAATATAGAACTAATCTCCTGCCTCTTATCTCTTGCTCGGTCGATTAGTTCCTATTTAGATTGATTACGGCCACCCAACATACACAGAGAAATCAATAATTTAATATTCAAACCCCTTTTTAAATCTAATCTTTCTTAAATAAAATCTACTAATTTGATTATTTTTCGTTCAACAACACCTTGCAATTTTCCTCTTTGAGAATTTGTTCTTATCAACATTATGTCAAATGGTTTTACCCACTTCAAATACCTACACAATAATTTTTGATGCCATATATTAATTATGAAATTATTTTATTCTAGAATTCAAAGAGTTAACGTGTACTTCCTGTTATAATATAAGCTGTTCGGTTTCGGCTCTAATTATAAATAATTAATGTAGTTAAAATAGTAAAAAACAAAACACGCTGTAATGCTAAAATCAACTAGAGGACGGAAGCAGAAATTATTTAATATTTTCGATCCTAATCAGGGTAATAAGATAAACACATTAAGTTATGGTATTGTCACCGATCGTTGGCAAAGGTTTGAATTAAATGCGCGAAATGTGAGTTAAAATCGAGATTAAAGGAGTCGGTTACATACAAACAGGTGAAGCTAATAAAAGGGCGTTTAAATAGCGTCCTTCACTAAGGTTGTTTAAATGTATCCAAATTCATCAAACTTTTTCATTTATGCTGGGTTTCAATCTCGAGTTCTGATCGGTAATGGGTGGTTATAAAATAATGTTATCGTATGCATGGTAGCTTTTTATCGCCTTCTTGCTCTTACACATTTAAATAAGGAAGCGATGTACAACGAATTATCAATTCTAATCTGTAGATTGGATTGATATCACCTAATGCGTAGATAGTATTGATTGCACATATTATAGATAACAGAGAGACAGAGTTTTTATAAATTCCTATTTGACATTTTCTTCTTAATATTCAATGTTCTGTGTTTATCTAAATCATCCTAATTTAGATGCAACGTGCTATACAGAGTTACCAATTTCGCATATCCGTATTAAGGTACTAACATACATGTGCTAATCGTTTCAAAATCTTACTAAAACGTCATTTGCTCTGAACAAGTCCACCATAGAATGAGACGTGGCTAATCCTTAGTGAGAGGTGTTTACTGTGCTTCTATGAGATGCGGTAAAATTTTAAATCATTTTATTAGTACGATTGTACCGTCCTACCTATTCCGTACGCGGCCTTTTTGTACTCCCACCGCTTTGAAGTTATCGGTTTTATTGTTATAATTTATATACAAATCGTTGAAATTAAGATTATATTATTAGAATGGTTGAGATAGAAAATGAGCGTTTCACGCGATGCTTTAATTAAAGAACTTGTAATTGTTATTTATTTTTACTATTGCGGAGTTATTAAAACACTTCAGGCAAAGAGGCTCATTTTATTGAAATAAGCCAGTGATTTGGGTCTAACATACTACTATAATTGTTTCACGCTAGACAGCTTTTGAAGTTTTTGTCCCTCCATATCATGGAATGCACTATTTAAATGCCCCATAAAAAAGGGGTCATTCAAACATATAAAAATAGTGTCGATAAAATAGTTTCAATAGAACAGACAATAATCAGAGATGATCATAGACAACTTTCATAAAATTTTAATAGTAAATGACGTATTGGTTGATGATTTACTATAGTATAAGTTCCCTTTCCGTTTAAGTATAGGTGCATATTTTTAAACAACTCTTTAATCATTCAGAGTACCAAAACCACGATTACATAAAGCTTTTCACATACAGTTCGTCGCAGAAAGTCGACCGATTACCGTAGAACTGATTTCAATCTATGAATTATTCATGGCGGAGTAACGTGACACTCAGTTGAATTTATTTTTATTTTATTTCTACAGATTTATCTATCTGCGCCTATTTAGTAAGAACCTATAGATACCTGTTATTGTTGTGTATAACGGTACAATTTTATTTGCGTTTCGTGTAATAAATAACGCTTTTTCGTATGCAATACTGTTTTATCTACACAAATAAATAACATTGAATCTATTTGTGATGTTGAGATAACTTTTTTTTTTGTCAAATATATAAACAACATTACAAGATCGTCGCATTCCTAACTCGAGAAAAGTTAGTTCGCGTAGACTGAAATAAATAGAAATTAGATAAAAAAGACACCAAGAACAATTTAGTAATGAGTTAAAAAGAACTTTTATTTCGTGTTGCTGAAATATGAATACACGATTACATTTTCTAATGTGGAAGTCGAGCACCCTTGGGCACGAATAATAATAATATTACATAATATATTAGAATATTTAGAACTGATAAAATGTTTAACTCTATACTCTCCAGTACCTCTGGTCCTACGTTCATTATTATTCCTACTAATAATACAAATGCAAAATAACTTTATCTGTCTTTTCTTAATGGCTGAACCATTGAAGCGATTTTGATTAAATTTGGTACGCAGATGATTTGAAACCCGGGAAAGGAAAGTTTTCTTCCCAGAAAAACAACAGGAAAAAAAATGCGGGTAAAATACCATCATATATCTATTCACTTGATAACGCGCGAAGCCGCGGGCGAAAAGCTAATTTGCACAACAATAAAATCATGTGTAATGAAACATCCAACTCTTAACATCTATTTTCGCATGCGCTGTGCACTACACGGTACATTTAAACCATTCCCTTTGAAGTCAGTTATAAATGCTAATCGACTAAGTGTTACGAATGCATATGGTCTTGTTATTTATTCAATTCTATCAATTAAATTGCACAAAGGGCGTATAATTTCATTTGTTATGCGACACTGAAAATTCTGGAATTAACAAAGTTAATTAATATTTCGTGTGTGCTTAGTCTATAATTTGTGTCAGAAAATCACATGTATAGATATTTTATGACATTTTTTATACACAGATAATGTAATCTTTCATACTTTTTATCTGGGGGCACGGTATGCTATGGCGAAGTCAATCTATTTGTTTAAGACGTAAAATATTTTGAATATTGGCGTGATAATAACTTATACAGAAGGTCCTTCAAGTAGAGACTAAATAGATTAACCGACTTGGCATTACATGTATCTCTTACGGTCTTAACTTTTTACGGTAGAGAGACTATAAACCTGCGGGACTTAGGTTTTTTTTTACAGAATATTTTTGATGGCATATAACTGTATCCGTAGATACTATAAGTTTTGTCATACTTTTTGTATAACTACAACAATAGTATTACAAACTGTCCCATCCACAACTCTTAACTTAACTCTAATTCTAGTCTTTAATTGAATTTTTTATAAGTGATGAAGAAAGCATTCGATCACATGTCTACCTAAAAAAAAGCTACATAATTCCCAACTGCTATAGGATACTTTTTACTAATCTTGATAGATTCATAGCCACGCGGACGTAGTCGCGGTTAACAGCTAGTACTACTAAATAAACTACATTTTCCAAAAAACACTAATAGGATACTACGATATTTCAATCGCTCATTATTATACCTTTCCACAATCACAAAACGCTAATAAATATGAATTCAAATAAAATATTGGTCATAAAACATTCGAAATATAAATGACTAATTATTTTCATCCAGTACTTCCAATTAACGTTTTCAATATGGGGAGTAATTTACGCGTCTCAATAAAAAAGCGTCTAGACGTACCGTTTGGATATCCATTGTATAAACTTTGAGCTTTAAGTGCGCCTTTTACGATTGTTTTCGTATACATTTCGCTTTTGCGAGCGTGTGGTCTGTCGAAATGCGGTACTGTGGCAGCAATGTACGGCTATTAGTGCAACCGAGGCTTCGTTATTGCTGCGATACATTACTTTTTTATTTTGAAATGAATGCAGATTTCTCTTAGACATTAGAAAGATTTAATGGCGTTTTTAATTATCATAAATGTATCAATGTAGGTAACCCTCAAAATTATATTATCTAAGGGACTATTAACCAACTACGTAGGATATATATCGAATTTCATTGAACCTGTTCAGTATCTGATCAGTATTTAGTTATAATTGCAGATCCAAAATATAATTAATTGCACCATATTTTACAGTATAAATATTTAATCCCACCCATATTTAATCCCAGCCCTCTAGCAATCATTATAAAAACAAGCGCGTCCTAAACACAAGAACACTTCCTACTATCCTATCCCCCTAGTCCTACTAATCCTACTAATAATATTATAAATGCGAGGGTTTGTAAAAACTACTGAACTGATTGCAATGAAATTTGGTACGTAGACAGCTGGACAATTGGAATAACATATAGGCAACTTTTTATCCCGATATTCCTTTGAGATACGGACTTACGCGGGTGAAACCGCGGGGCGCAGCCAGTATTGAATAATGTTAAAACCTTATAAGGATAATAGACAAGACCACGAATAATAATATACAAACTACGTGTAAATAACAAATTCACTAGAACTGGATTGTTGTGAATGACTTAACACTAATATGGCACGAAGGAGTCAATGACATCCGATCATGGAAATTTTGAGACTTATAGCGATTTTATTAATTAAAATATTTAACTTGGCACTAATACAGATTCTGATCAGCATTAAAACAAAATGTTTAAATTTGTTTACTGGTTGCATGATTAAGAAGTTTTATAAAAAAGTTTGCATACTTTTTTTCTTTTTAAACGGTTCTCCTTGCTCAGTTCAATGGTTCAGAGGGGAAAAATAAGCAGTTCAAAATGTTGAATTTCTAATTTGATATTTGCATATTGATTTTTAATACAAGCGTGGCATAGGTCACTACTTGCCAGTTTCGCAATTGAAAAAAACAACGATTCGAAGAACAAGGGCAAACAGTGCCAAGAGCTAAATCCGTTCCATAAGTATTAAGGGGATGATTTAAAATGCGACTCATACAGGAACTTTAACCAGAGTATGTAGGACAATATTTACAAATAAAGTAAATCGACGTAGCGTTAGGTCGATAGTACAAATATTAGTTTGAAAACAATAACTAGTGAAAAAGTAAAATAACTAAAATCTTCTCTAAAAATAAAGGTCGCCAGCATTTCTGGGGAAGGAGGTAGTACTTCAGATTCTAGAATGGGAGCTAATAATATCAATTCTCTATCTAATACAAAAACAAACACGTCAATCAGCCGAAAATCCACGTATTTATCGGATTATAAAACCAAAATGCAGTCGGATTGATACCTTCCTCGTTACTATTTACCACACACATGCTAGTTACAAAAATATTTTCCCTCGTAATTGTGATTAAAAGTACAGTCCGCACACATCCAACGGACCACTGATGTATTAATTCAGACGAAAACAAAGCTCCGTTACACAAAACACAACAGAACTTTTTGTGTGTCCCTTGCGGAAGAATACCAAACATAACTGTGCCACGGGAACCCAGCGCATACCGACTCCTCGATTATTCAGTATTCAGTAGTTTCTAAGAAAGATTTCGGGTGTATAATAAATTGTGCTCATTATGCGGTACAGCCTACATTCCGACCTTACAGTTACCTATAAAAAGTGCCACGAGCGCTATTGTTCTAAAAGTGAAACGGTTTGAAGCTATTGGCGGTGTTTTGCGAAATTTTAATGATTCGGCCGCATTTTTTATTAATCGCGCGTGTAAAATTATGGTTGGGTTTATACAATTAATAAGTTGCATGCGCGACAAAGCGAAAACGATTAGTTTACTGTTGTGTTTAGAGACAATTTTGTATAACGAATTTGTGGTTCGGTTTGGATGATAATAAAATGTGAGGCAGGAAAACAGATAGACAGCGGTATGTGTTATTTACATTTAACTGACCTTGAAAGAAAATGAGGATGTGAATGAGATAACAGGATATATGTTTTCGTATTTTATTTAAGATTTTGCTTCAGACAAATACATACTGATTGTGTGATCAGGAAGGTCATACAAAAAGCATTATATATGTCCATAACTCGCTTGTCCTGTGCCGTGTGCTATTATCGTTGGAACTTTCAATGCCTAATTAAATATAAATTTAATCTATATCTAGGGTATCTACCGCAAATATGATATCGCCAGTACGGAACCAGATTCAATTCCCATAAGAGCAGAATAAAACCACAAACGATTGTAGCGGACATATTTCTGTGTCAATTAAGTGTGACCCTGGCGGCGAGCGGGCTTCTGGGATAATTCAAATGCTTTAGCGTTATTAGTTCGGCCGTGTCTCTAATAAGTATGGGATCGGGATTTGCAGTGGCTACCCGTGTACTGTGATTACATTGTTACCCTTTTTCTAATGTACAGTTTTGTAATTGCACAGATTAAGATGTTTGGCAATATATTTCTTCTTCCTCTTTAACTTTGTATGTTTTGGTATTAAAATACTAGCTGCGCCCCGCGGTTTCACCCGCGTAAGCCCGTATTTCGTAATAGTATCGAAATAAAAAGTTGCCTATATGTTATTCCAGTTGTCCGGCTGTCTACGTACCAAATTTCATTGCAATCGGTTCTGTAGTTTTTGCGTGAAAGAGCAACAAACACACTCACATTCTTACAAACTTTCGCATTTATAATATTAGTAGGATGGGATAATATTGGTTTATCTGGTTATGCAAGACTATGGAAGAGTGTTTCAAGAAATCATAGCGACCTGATAGTACCCACATTTGTGAGAAATAGACTAGAATCGTTACTTTATGACTAGTACACCTGAGAGACATTGCCGTTTCGCTTTTAGATTCCTACCTATTAGCTAATTTAAAACTGCACGATTTATTCTAATATTAATTCATATTCATTTATTCAGATACATATCCATACCATTTTAGGTAAGTCGATGTGGATTGAATAGATTCTTAAAGATTTTTATATGAATACCCAATCACACATTGTTTATACTTTCCCTGTAGCATGTAGCAAGCAATACAGTAGGTACACGGTTGCGCACGCGCAGGCGACCTTGTTCGTTCCGTGAAACGCGGCTCCGCCCACCCGGGGGGGAGAGGAGGGGCACGTAAACACGTGATTAGTATGTAATAATTATATCAACACTTTTATGCGAAAATACGTTTTACTTTATGGATTTTATACAGTTTAACGACATAGTATAATGTTTGTAGTTTAATTATCTAGCCTAGCTTTTCACCCGCGGCTTTGCCTGCGCAGTCAAAGGAAATTTTCATGGGAATGTTGTTTCATCAAATGATGTTTCACCGCGTCAATATATATATATATATATATATATATATATATATATATATATATATATATATATATATATATATATATATATATATATATGTATATATATATATATATATATATATCACTCTTGCTCTACCCACCTGATACAAAAAACATTATAAAATCGCCTCGATGCTACGTTAAAGAATACTTATAATACTTATATTAGGTTACACATTCGTAAGAATTTTTAGAAAAAAATAGCACATTCTACCATAGATGACTATCTTCCACCGGTTTATAGTTCGACCAGATTTTAATCTTTCAAGATATGCTTATCGGTTCTGTAGATTTATTTAAAATGAAATATAAATGCATCTATGTTAATTATCATTGTTATTGCCTAGTGGTTTATGAAGTTGGCTGTGAAGTCTGGTAAACATAAATTTCCTTATAATTACATTCTACACACGTACGAATATTTGGTTTATAATGTTTATTTGAAGAGTCCCAACTACAGAATACTGGTTATTATTATATTAAAATTAATGTATATTATAATTAATGGTTATTATTATATTGAATATCTATATATACAAAATTCTCGTGTCACAGTTTTCGTTGCCATACTCCTCCGAAACGGCTTGACCGATTATGATGAAATTTTTTGTGCTTATCCGGTATCTATGAGAATCGGCCAACATCTATTTTTCATTCCCCTAAATGATCAGAGTTAGGCAGAACAGCGTTTGCCGGGTGCAGCTAGTTTATATATAAATTAATTATTTAAGAGTTTCAAAGACACAATAAAATAACATTTACAAATGCAATTATGTCACCAAAATTAAGTTAAATTTACATTAGAAAAGGAAATACATACTACTTTTGTACACAACAAAACCCATATTAAGATAAAAATTATTTTAAGAATAATCAAAGATACAAAGATATTGCATGTGTTAGCGTTTGATAATGGTTAATGTGCTAAATATTTATTTTATTAAAATAAATATTAAATTAACACCTTGCTAATCTATCGTATCTCTTATATGCTAAATAGTAAATATAAACACCTACTACAGATATGTCTCAAATTTGATATTTAAAAAGATAAAATTAAAATATGTTAACTATGAAAACAATGAAAAAGACGATATAAATAGAATATACTCGTTTTTAGTATAAGATTGTCCTATCGCTAATATAACTCTAATTATATAAATGCAATCTTGTTTTATCTTTGTATGTGTATGTTACGTTCTCTGGCGCTAAAACAGACGAATTTTGTCGGTTTTGTTTGTAAAACGGTTTAACGAGTAGCTAATTTAATGAAACGAAAACTTAATAAATATTATTTTCAATTCGAAATTTTAAATTGCGAATTTTTTCAATTCAATATTATTCTAGAACGTTGCGTAAAAAAAGACAACAAGCGTTTTCAATTGACAAAATGGCGCTTCAAAACAGCTCTGACCAGTTTATTTTTAAACAGTAATTTCAAAAACACGTTAATAATGAAGAAGAGGCGTGACTCAGAGATAATTATTTTCATTATTATATGCATTGAATAGGTATCTATATTCACATATACCGGATACGACCACTTTCAAGGCAATAAAAGGATATTAACACATTTGATTAATTGTATAAAAATCTGTTAATTATCCCTCATTTTCTTATTTTATTCAATAAATTTTGTTTCAAAAAGTTAAAAGGATTTCTTATTATAATTTAAATGAATATGAAAAAACAACCAGAGTTTCTTACCGACTACCATATGATCTTCGATTAGAAATAATTTTGATTATATTTAAAAAAATTATTAGATGAAACAATGAGAATAATGAAATGAAAAAACAAATGTTATAATGTAAATTTAAAATTAATATAGTTTTCTGTACCTAACCTAACTACAAATTTCGAGAAAATCCGTCTCATAAGCTATTGACATTAAAAATAGGTAGCTTTTATTTAGGAAAATACATATGTTCGGAAGTAAGTCTCGTTTCGAGCTAATTAATTAATTTTACACAATACCATTCATTATAATCAAACCAAGAGTATTATTCTATGCTATATTTCAGCTTGTCATCATCCCAGTAATCTTTTGGTGGTTTCGGGCCATTTAGAGATCAAAAGTAAAGGTCAAATGGGATGAATCGTTTCGATTCATTCATAAAACTGCTTATTAATAACAATAACAATCTGCTCTTCTTGGTTAGTCTTCATCACCTGACGGCATATGAAAAGGGGCAGGAAGGGACAATTTAATTCGGAAAATATAATGCACAATCAGACATCCGAAATAGTGGAAAAGAGAGCCGGACACCGAAGTCTTAGTAGTAAAGTCCCGTTTTACCCTTTAGGTACGAAGCCCGGGAGGGCAAATAGCACCGTGGCTCCAGACGGCCCTGGGTAGTGAAAATACGCGCTACACCATTGCTATTCATAAGGTAGTATTAACTAAGTGAGAAAAGTTTAAGCCAAAGCAGTATTATACAACGATTTTTAAGGTGCTTATTTATTAAGCACAGTGGCTAAAAATATAATAAAATTATCCATAGGTATGTACAATTTTCACAAATCTAACTAGTTTATCTTAAAATAAAAATCGTCTAAAAACTGATTAGGTAAATACTGAAAGCAAATTTGTTTATAACAAATCATAAATTCAGTTAACGTGCTATACTCTATGGCATGACCAAAAACAACAACGCAATGACATCACACGTTGAATAAAAGATAATAAAATTGTCTATGGGCAATTCGTATTACCAAATACGTAAGGTCGGTTACCTATACGCGTTATAATTTGGGATAATTGCGTAAAATTCGCGAACATACGTTTTAATTGGCGAACCACAGTGTCGACGTGTGATTAAGGCACAGAATTTTCTATACGACAAATAAAAGGATAACATAACAATATTAATTATCATTGCTAAGATGACTACCCACTTAAGCGATCTTTATTTAATCTTGCAGGATTTATTTTAATAATGTATCTGTGAGGATAAACTTTTTTTAATAGTTTTTATCGTGATGAAATTAACATAATAGCTATTAAAGAAAGATAATAAATCTTGCTTAATTAAAATTAAGGAAGGTAGAGAAATTTATCGCGTTTACTATAATTTAATTTCATACCAATTCAAAGCATGTTCATTTCATAGAAGTAAATCTTAAATATTCAGATGTATTATTTCAACTAATTACAAAAATTCATATTTATCCATTTAAATTACAAGACAACAAGTTCCTTAAATCAATGCAAAAATGTCTTCTATCCTACTAATCCTTCTATCAGACTAATATTATAAATGCGAAAGTTTGTAAGAATGTGTGTGTGTGTTTGTTACTCTTTCACGCAAAAACTACTGAACCAATTGCAATGAAATTTGGTACGTAGATAGCTGGACAACTGGAAAAACATATAGGCATCTTATATCCCGATATTCCTACGGGATACGGACTTACGCGGGTGAAACCGCGGGGCGCAGCTAGTTTGTTCATAATCTTACCAACAGAACTATTTAGACTCACACAGCTTCCCCTTAACGGAGTGTGGGTGGCGAGAAATCAACTCGAAATGCTTGATCTCAGTTCTGTACCACTTCACTAATTGTTCTTGTAAACGCAGATTGCTTTATTTCATTTAATTGTTGTAAAATTGCACGTCAGAGTGGACAATAAACATTTTTATATCAGAGCTATAACGGTTCAAAGGTTTGGCATTGAACTTTAAGTTATCGGTTGTAGGAAATTTATAATAATGTAAAACTTCATCTATTTCATCGGAACTTTGAATAATGAAATTGTTATTATTCAAAAAAAATGTTAATGATTTCGATTATATAACATAGCATGTGTGCTTAAAATTACATAACATTAATAAATTCAAATCATCAAAATTAAAAGCTCAATGCGCCTACAAACTGTATTTCTAGAATGAAACATTTTTTTTTTTTTGAACTAGCTGACCGATTAAATACAAAAAGAATAAAAGAGAATAGATCGCGGTAGCTGCACCTCTTTGTCTAGTAGCTACTTTTTGAGATACGTGGAAAATATAATTTTGATAGCAAAATGCTAAATATATACGAGATTAAACGTGTACATACATTATACAAGCATTTTTAATTAGTTCAGTTTTCCTGCCTACTCTACAATAGACTTCACCTTACCGGTTGGTAAATCGGGCAGTACTAGTTACCTATAACACCTTGATATCGTAAGCCTAAGTCTACAGCCTCCGGCTGGTGTACGCGTTGCCATGGTTACCTGGGGGTGAGGTTGCGAGCGATGGCGCGGCGCGTCGCGAGTCTCGTGCGGGCGCGCACCGCTCATGCTACGGAGAGGGACATGCCCGAGCCGCGATCACGCGCTGCAAAGAAATCCTGGGATTATTATCATATTTTTGTATTATAGCGGGCAACTGAGCTGGCGGTTCGCCTGATGGTAAGCGATTACCACCGCCCATGAACATTCGCAGAGGTAGTGCCTCTACGGATGCGCTGCTAGGCTTTTGAAGGGAAATGGACAATAAAAAGATTGATAATTGGAAAGAAGGGGTGAACTGGAAAGGGTCACGTTATAAATAGGCCTTCTTACCCACTCACCGTACGAAACCCAGCATGCTACTATTTCACGCCAGTCTTCTGCGGGGGTGTGGTACCTACCCTGATGCGAGCTGGACCAAAATCGTGTCAAAATCATATGCTCAACTCCCTTACTAGCTACGTATAGGCATGAATGTATATCTAGACTTATAAAGAGGAAATTTCTGTATTTTAGTAGGTTTGTAACGTTTTCATGCAAAAACCACACGACCGATTTTAAAAGTTCTTTTACCATTAGAAAGCTGCAACTGCACTGAGTGATACTAATATTATAATTGCGAAAGCTTATAAGGACGTGTGTGTGTTTGTTGCTCTTTCACTCAAAAACTACTGAACCGGTTGCAATGAACAACTGGAATAACATATTATAGGCAACTTTTTATCCCGATATTCCTACGGGATACGCGGGATATACGACTTACGCGGGTGAAACCGCGGGGCGCAGCTAGTAGGCTATAGATATACCACGGGAGAAGCCATATACCGCTAGTATATGATAAATTAATAAATCAATTAATACTTATAATTTTTGATGTAGACTAGGGTAGAAAAATACTTGAAGGCTTTATATAAAAACACTAAACAATTTTGTTTCGATCGGGTATCGGAATTTTGTTTTGATGACGAAAGAGTGAAGGTTGCATACATACAATTTGTTTTTTTTTTGACAGCTGTCTGTAGATCGAATTAAAACAGAAAACATATTACAATATACTAATAATATTATGAGTATTACGTAGTTAAATACTATAGGCATTAAGTAGTTATTGCTATATAGTTTCGTTTAGTTTTAAGCATTCAGAAAACCAAGACTTTCAATGAATTTAAAACTAGATTTATCTCAACATATAGAGCGCTTAAGTGACCGATTGACTAACCTATCAAACACAGCCCAAACTACTGCACCAATCAGGCTAAAATTTAGCAAACAGATAGCCACTATAATGCAGGTATCTGTTAATAAAGGATTCTGACAAAATGTACCTTCAAGGGGATAAAATAAGGGATGAAATGTACCTTGAAAATTTATGACGACAAAGCTGCGGGCAACAGCTAGTTTATTACAATAATATTTTCTCATCACATTCCGTAATACTCATTTTATGTAGAGTTTTATATGGATAGTTACAAAGCAGTTCAATAATTCTTGATAATACCTTAACTCGATTCAAAATCTAAAACATTCGAGTCAGCATTTCCGGGAACTTCCGGGGAATTCGAAATATTACTTCGATTAATAATACGCCGCTTAAGGTTCTAGAATCCATTGGAAAAATCATAAATAATGTTGTTTTATAAAACACTAGCGGTTCGCCCCGGCTTCCCCCGCGGTACATATATAGCCTATAGGCTTCCTCAATAAATGGGCTATCTAACACTGAAAAAATTTTTCATTTCAAAAATTCTGATTTAAGACAATAAATAGCTGAACAACAGGAATAACATATAGGCAACTTTTTGTCCCAATATTCCTACGGAATACGGACTTACGCGGGTGAAGCCGCGGGCCTCACTATTATAATATATAATCTGTGTACACAGACCTTTGAATAATTAACATTCCGGGAGTGTCATAAAGCAACTTTCACACAATACGATAGATTGTCGTTAAATTCAAACGCGTTAAAAATAATTTATACTGGTAATTCACGTGGATTGGGCCCGGGCTAGAGGTTAATGGCGTCCAAATAATTGTGTGTCGCGGGAGTTCGAGAAAATTGCCGGTTTACGAAGTGTCTCATTGGGACCAAAATTGATAACAACTTTTTGTAGTTGCTTAATATAGAGCAACCGTTAAAGCTTATAGGAATTATCCGTATTATACCCTTAACTAGCGGTCCACTCCCGGCTTTAGTGGTACGTTTTTTTTCTCTGCATAAGAACCTTTCTTGTGCCTTAACAAAATCGTTTAAAAATAGCCGATTTGATTGACCCGTTCCCAAGTTTCACGCTTAGCAACGTATTTGCTGAATCAATGCATATATACATAACATTAGAGAAGAGTACATGTATCGCAATTTTTAGATACATGTAAGATGAATGCATAGTTCTACACGAGTAATATTAACATTGCATACTACGAGTAATAGGGATGTTTCATGTCACTTGGCTGACAGATAATATATTAAGAATATAATATATAAAGAAACAAAGTTTGTGCTTAATTGTTTCTCTAAAAAGCAAACCTCCATAGTTATTTGAAATCTAAGATCAGTATTGATTTTTGCAAAAAAACATATTCCACATTAAACTGCAACATAATATTTGAAAGTTGTTTATCCAAGTAGATGTCAACGTGACAACATTCGCAGGTCAAAACACGAAACAGCAGTAATACAACATAAAAATATTATTAATTACCAAATTAATACATTGGCAGATACATAAGTCAATAAAAAAATACCAATTGGTTGGTGTGAAAAAAATTGCGCGAATTATTAATTTACATTCAATAATTTTTAATTATTTATCATTAATAATGTAAACGATAAATCACATTATTATATTCGCGTATACATTATTCATAACATATCATCCACAACAGAGTCGAAACATTTTTTTTTTCATTCGCCAGATAACACCGCTGATATCTTAACATCTTAATTTATTGCTGCTATAAAACATATAGCTGTGTGATTCGAAATTATTTTCTAATTGAATAAGCTTTAACATCTCCGTCTAAACACTTATTACTTGCATAAACAAGTAAAGAACAAATTTCTAGACTTATAACATTTTCAATACTAATACCATAGAAGCATTTAAAATGCCTTTAAAAACATTCTAAAATCGTTTAAAACTCCGAAACGTTCATATCATTGTCATATTCCAATTCCACATTCAAATTTCAAATGAAGAACACGCAGCGCCATGCAAATTGCATCACAATATTTTTAAACCCTATCTCCGTCTCTCTCGTTTTTATTGACAAGCTGTCACTGATATTGATACGACTAGTTTCACGAGAGCTCCCGCGCCCCCCTCGCTCGCTTTAAACCAGACGAGTGGGGACAAGTGCCACAGAATATCACAGCTCATCTTTGACTGGCGTAAGCTTTGCTGCATCTGGGTAAGGCTTCCATACAAATCGGTCAAGGTCAAGCGCCCTCGGAAAATAAACGGAGCTAAAATGAGATGCACGTATTGATTTTGAAAAGAAACGATGTTCATTTATTTGAGTAAGCATATAAATAATTGTATGAAGTAAATGTTGAATTACATGGAATTAGTTTAATGTTTACGATGCTTAGACACATACAATAATTATAAAAGCAATATAGATTATTGCTATATAGCTTAGCGCCCTAGCTAGGTTTATTTATGAGGAGTTTTAAATATATTATTGATTTATTATTTATAAATAACCTTAATTCTAAATAAGCTCAAGTATGACGTTAGTTTCAGGCATGCGCAGACAGACCTAACCTATACAGGCTAAAACTTTAATTATTAAATAAATCTAAATATATAAATGTTAACGCCAAAGAAGCAATTGATGCATAAAATACGCTTTTCTTGTTAATTTCATAAAAAATAAGGCAATATTCATAAAGAGAATACCAAAGAGTCTTAAGTTCAAAATAAACGCAGCATTGCACCAAAAACATCGATTTACCTTACGAGTTTATGACACCAGAACGGATTCAATGCTAAATTCACTTCTTTTTAACTCAAATACGAATGTGATTACTGAAAAATTGCAATATCCCATCAAATACAGCAAACACAACGAAATTTCGTTACAAATACTTACACGAAACACACGTAATGTTGCCACAAACAAAAATCAGTCACGTCACTGCGGTACACTGCACTATAAACGGTATGCACTTTTTTTACTGAATTTCCACCGTGCCTGAAAACACTGGGTCTATCTGACAGTTGTCATGTGCGGCCAATCGGGTGGCTTCGGCAGTTTCCGTGCACGCTAGAGGCTGTAGCTACACGTAGCGTTCGTGGGGTTCCGTTGAGGATCGCGATCCCTTGTATTGATTCGCGGCGCTCGGCGCCCGGCCGCCGGCCGCCGGTGGCGCCCCCTCGCGGCGCTAATGATACCTCATTGGTGTCTATTATTTAGCGAACTCTTCGTGAAATTAATGGAGGTTTTATTGATTTATTGCAAGCGAAGTTAATGATTGATTAGACTGCCCTTTTTCGTTAGGTTCCATTAACGGCGAATCTGGTGTTTTTGGCGGGGTTTGCAAATTTTATCACAAGGCAGTCAGTGTTGATAAAAATACGACAGTGTTATTATTGACGCTAACTGAAACGAAACGCTTGATAAATGAGCGACCCGATGACCTGATTTAGTTAGGTGTGAGATAGTAACACCTAGCTAACCTAAATAAGTGTAGATTGTTTTTTCTGTACATATGAACCAAGTGCTTCCTGCAATCACGTTTGATTGAATTATAAATGATTTATTTAATGAATTATAAGAATAAATTGTGTTGTGTTGTTGTTGTTGTGAGTAGTCATCAATTTAAAAAAGACATAGAAATATGTTATATTTTTATTTGTCACCCATTAAGCTTCAAAAACTGTCTTAGTTATGGATAGAAAAGAGATGGCGCTGTAGGCAGATGTTACGAAGCACATGAAATTAAGAAGCGAATTGCATGATTTACAATATTTTAATCGTTATACTAATGTTTAACGAATCCTTGTTACTCCACTAGGTACTATATACATAGTATAAGTAACTTTTAATAGACATTAAAATATTAACTTTTGAATAATTTTAAATAAATGCCGAGAATTTCTATGGCTTTATATTCATTTTTCTTGCTTCTCATTTATAAACAAAATAAAACATAAAGCATTGAAACAAAACGCAAAGAAATACAAATATTGTTTTTGTGTAAGTATGTCCATGATAATGCTAACAATTAAGTAACCAGCTATTGGTTAATGAGAATTTAATTGCCATTAAAATAAAACAGTCGTTGTGTAATAATTCATACAAATATTTATTAATATTCAGAATATAATAAAATACTCATACTGACTAAGTTTCTTATCGTATTGTTCAAAAGGGAATACAAACATACAAAAAATAGCAACACCACTCTCTGTAACATAACTTATAACCAGCGGCAGAAAAAATTTAATATTACGATTTGTTTAATTATACAGTTTTTAATACAAGAACTATATACTTTGCGCGTAGCTTCGCACGCATTAAATTCTGAGTAAGACCCCTTTTTTCCCCCATTTTTTATAAGTTATTACACATATAAACCTTCTCTTGAATCACTCTATCCATTAAAAAAACCCCATCAAATCTGTTGCGCAATTTTAAAGATCTAAGACACGTAGACGGCAGAAAGCGACTTTGTTTCATACTATGTAGTGATGTCGGAGTCCCCTCGGGTCAACGAGGATCCTAGAGGTCAATAGACCACACGATATTATCAAAGGTTTAATGCAATGAAATATAAATGTTTTGTGGAATCTTTTATTATTGTATCTTTCTTTTATGAGAGGCTGGTGACTTATACTCTAGGTTCTTTTGCGACTTTATACAGCCAATTTCTCACGACACTAGATATTAAGCTCGCGATGCATTTACAAGTTTTATTCTGAAGATACAAATAAATTACGTATTATATCCGTCGCTTCTTGGCTCACGCGTTAACCTCTGTACCAAGGAGGCGATCATACTACATTGAAGGTTTATTTGACCTTATTTTAACCCCAACCCAAGCAAAGCCGGGTGACTTTGTATAATTACCAGTGACGTCAGCAGATAATATCTGTCCCCTTATTGATGAGCGGCGAAGGCAGTGGGCAGATAGAGTGCACTTGTTTTTCACTGTCTAAGCGGCTAATTGTACCATTTCTCATTTCCGTCCCTCCGTCAGAGGGCTGGCACGCGTGTTCCGTACTGACTACCTTGGAATGTTTGTGAATAGATTTAATATATTACATTCATTACTTAAAAACATTATGTTTGATGAATCAATCTTATATAATGTATTCCATTCAATTATTTAAAGCATATTCTGGTTTTGATGAATCAATCTCTTATAAAAACAAACAGAGGTGTTTGTGTTCAGCGTATAAAAAAAAATGTGTGATATTCACTTTTATATAAAATATAACTATTTAAAGCAAAAGACTGAACCACTTTCAAATTGTCAGAACTAAACCAAATTTACATAGGACCATACGAAGCACTAGCGTCCAACACAAACGAACCATCAAAAACGATGGACCCCGTCGAAAATTCTGACGTAATTTATAAAGCATATCGATGTTATAAAAGTAAAAATTATGTAGTCGAATTGATAACCTCCTCTTTTTGTAGTAGGTTAAAAACAATACATGTGGTTTTTTACTATTCATATAAAATTTTAAATATTTCAATATTTATTTATTTATCTTTTTGCACCATCAACCTCTTATTAATCGTAAACTTTAATCCTCGATCTAAGGGTGCCTGGAAGAGATCGCTGTCTTAGCGATAAGGCCGCCTATTTGTACGTAATTGTGTCGTGTGTTTGTGTCCTTTTGTATTTGTCCATTTGTATTGGTGCAAATAAAGAGTAATCCATCCATCCATAATGCCCAGCGCGCTAATGTGAACAGTGTATTGTAGAAGTGGGTGGACATCACGCCCGCGCTTCGCAAAAATCACACCGCCCGTACCTCCAACTAATAGCCGATGACATTCCATGCTATTGTATGCTGGAATGCTAGCGATCCTTTGTTTATGATAGGCGATGAGGTTTATGGATGACTAGCTGTGATTCGCGACGTCACTCGCGTGGTACCCGGGTGGAAAGTAGCCTATGTGCTAATCCAGACTATTATCTATCTATGTACCAAATTTCATTCAGATGCGTTGTTTTTGCGTGAAAAAGTATTAAACTCGCGTTAATAACATTAGTGGGTAGTAATATTTTAAGACAAAAATTAAAGTTTTTAGTATGCCTAGTCATGGGGAATTCATAAGCATATAAAGCTTATTATTACCCATATATGCAATTTAATTCAGGCTTATGTAAGATATATAATAGAAAAATTTCTAGCTATCCTTTTTGTAAGTTTTAATGGAATATATATAGATAATAACTAGATATATAGATATATATATAAAATCAAAAAATATTAAAAGATTCAATTGGTCCATGTTATTCATTCATAATTAATTTGAAGGACTTAATATGCTATAGACTGCTTCAAATTCTATATATCAAACATTTTTAATAGTACTAGCTGTGACCCGCGGTTGAAACCGCGTAAGTCCGTATCCCGTAGGAATATCGGTATAAAAAGTGCCTATGTGTTATTTCAGTTGTCCAGCTATCTACGAAGCAAAATAGTATTATTATTCACCAATAGATGTCAGGAAAAAAAAAACACGAATAAAACACTATAGCAATTCTTGTATATATATATATATATATATATATATATATACAAGAATTGCTCGTTTAAAGGTATAAGATTTATTACATTATATGTTTAGTACATAAATACAAAAATAACTGTAAACTTAAAATAGATATATATGTATCTACCAATAAATAACAATATAATATTAAAATAAACACATAAAACAGTATATATACCTGACAGACCGAACGTATTAAAATATATCAAATTAATCTAATTTTTAATTAAAATAAAAAAGCAGAATTGTAAATCAAAACAAGAATTAACCATATCGTATCTCTATCGCTAATTTAAATAATTTTAAAGCCTTTCAAATTCTGCTAATAACCCGTCTGCCTATGAGTCTACCTTTCACAACACATCATACTAATTTATACATACAGAGGTGAGGTTCGGTAGTTGAAGATATCAGAGTTATTATGGTATTCTACAATGAAATACTATCCCATCCTAGTAATATAAATAATGTGAAAGTTTGTGCGGATGGATGTTTGTTACTCTTTCACGAAAAACCACTGAATGGATTTTGATGATACTTTGCACTCATGCAGCCAAATATCACGTGAACTATGGATATACTTGCTTTTGCTTAGGTAAGCCGTTTTAGTTCAATATAATTATGAGTTTAAATATGTGTGAATGATTGCTTGTTCTCTGTTCGTTACAAATATTCGTTTGTATTTATAATCATTCAAATCCAGCTCGAATTAAAAAAATACCTACAAATATTAATAACCAAACAAAACTAAACGAAATAATATTACGTATCTTTGGTCAAGTTCCATCAAAAAAAAAAAACAAATTCAAATTTGGAACAGTTCTAAACATAACGGCCAGCTCATTAAAAAAATATACATTTATATTTAATCACAACTGGTTCTAAATTATTCTTGATATATTTCGGGTACTCTATGGTTCCTCGAATTGAGGACTCATCAAATACCACCGCATAATATTAATTGAAAAAGTCTATTTTACGTTTTTTTCTAATTGACTCCATAATGCTAAAGGCCCGTTATTCATTATGCCACTTTTATAGTATTTTCTACCGCATAAATAATTTCGCCATCAATAAAAACGTTCGTTATCTGTATTTTTCGAGCTATTTAGATCAAGTAGATTATTAATGAATACATAGTTCACGCATTACAAAAACCGGTGGTCACGTATACGTCTTCTTGTAATGAACGAAAAATATTTATCTTTAACTGTAAAATTGTACTGTTTTATGGAATTCTGAGCAGAATTAGATAGATAGATAAAAAGTTTATTAAAAGAACACATTAAATAGATGACAATTACAAAATAAGACGATTAAACAAAGAAAAATTAACATAGAGAAGAAAAAATTACAAATATAACAACCGAAGATGTGAAAAATTTATTCAGTGTCATATTATTTTTTTTTTTTTTTTTTCAAAAATGAATAATTATACTACTAGCAATCGTTACGCGGCTTCGCCTGCATAGTAAGTAATATTCGCTTCGCCTGCATAGTATAATAGTCCTATGGTTTCCCCAAAGAGCTCATGTTCCCGTGGGATTTTCAGGATAAAAGCTTTCAATTCAAAATCTCATGTTTTTCAATCTCTGTCCTTTCTCGGGTCCGAAACTTCGTTCACTGGTTTACGCGTGAAAAACAGACACACAGACATAGCTTTTTCGCATTTATAGTTATACCCTTTTGATATATCGTCTTTCCGGGTTTTCATTTGGCATGGTAAATAAATCAAAGCAGTGGAATAAAAACCAATGAAATAATTTATTGTTAATTTCTTGACTATATCGTACATGCAGTATTGGCTAGCCATAAATATTATTCATCGCTATACACACTACGTAATGGACGAAATTCACGAGTAAATCACATAAAGTTCATTACAATAATATCGTCCGTCAATTAAGACCAAACCCAACCACTTAGTAAATAAAACAAGATTAAAGCATGGGGTACACATTAATTTATTATTAACTAAATTTGTGTAGATTAAGATAGAGATTAGTTTATTAACTAAAATGGGATGGTTATACGCATAGATCAGTAGGTCATCATAAACACCCATTAGGTGATATGACTAAACTATTTTTGATCAATTTCAGTGAATATAATTGCTTTGCTTCTTGGGTTTGAATTTTTAAGATTGTCTCAATTATTAACAACAATGAAGTTCAATAAATGCGAATTGTATTTATTATTGTAACAGGCTTTCGGTGAGTTATTTTTATTGAAGACTAGCTGCGCCCTGCGGTTTCACCCGCGTAAGTTCGTATCCCGTGGGAATATCAGGATAAAAAGTTGAAAAAAGGTTCAGTAGTTTTTCGTGAAAGAGTAACAAACACACACACATCCTTACAAACTTTTGCATTTATAATATTAGTAGAATAGGATTTTAGTAGGATTAGTAGTAATAATAATAAGTGATAAACTAGAATTAAACTTTATTTAAAATGAAGATAGAGTTTAGAATTGCATTTTACCGTTTCACTATAATTTCCCTCTAAAAATTCTTCCAGGTCGTTTAAAGATTCAAATATTTACACAGTTTATGTTTAAATAGAGATGTAATAATGATTACAATCTTTTCATCATTCTTATAAGTTTCGATGTATTTAAACAACTAGCGGTACGACCCGGTTTCGTCCGTGATTATTATAACATAGGCTTTAGCAATTAGGGATAACGACGTACCCAATGGTGAAAGTTTTTATGTAGAAGTTCTATCCAGGAGTGACATTAACACGTTCAAACAAACAAACAAACTCTTCAGCTTTGTATAATTATTAATATAGATTATAGAAAGATTTTGTTCGTGTTTCTTTAACACTGTGTACACCGACCTTAAGTATCTGGATGTCGTGATATAAACACATTGGTTTAAGACAGCGAAGGCGCGGCGAAGGCCTATTGACCGCGGTTACTCGTAAACACTATCTTCTCTACCATGCGGTGATTCCAAAATACAACACGCATATTGCGATTCCACTTCCATCCGAAACGTAAGAAAGTTGAACAAAGCGCGCAATGTACATCAAAATTTTATCATCGCTGAAACGATAGCGCTTCACGCAATACACTACCAAAATGCTATGAACATTTTAGATGACACGTTCGATAGCTAGCAATGTAAACGAACGTGGAAATAGATCCAACTGTCCAGCGAATGTTGATGAGTGCGTACAAATCACGTTTCGCGCGAATCAATACTTGAGACCCCCCTGTTTATTGCAGGGGTTAGTTGGGGAGGTATCGACCCAGCCCACCTGACCGTCACTAATCATAGCTCATCCCGACACCTAGCTCTCCACTCGAGTGTACTCGTACAGTCGAGTACACAAACACAAATGGGGATACGCTATCCGCGATTGTACTGAGCTTTGATATAGTTTTCAGTGAGTATATATGCTTACACGTAGGTCAAGGAACTTGGTTATCTCTTTGAAGTTTATTTCGCGATGAATAAAAATATTGCTTTTTAGGGTAGAGCAATCGAAGGGGCAGGTTAGAGGCAGGTGCTATCCCTTTTAATCACACATACGCTGTGATATTTAAGGCCAATAATACCAATGTAGATTGTTCCAAGACACCGGACGTGGAAGGAAGTTGCGAGATAGACGTATGTTGGTGGAACGGCAACCATCCAGATGGTGCCAATGGTGTTGATTTTTGTATGTGGCCCGATATTGGAACTCTGCGGCTGGTAATAAATAGAACAAATCTTCAGAGCACTATATTAGATTCCATGCAAATTACAAAGAGACGCAATTTCTGTCCTTAACAAGGGAACAAGCTTAACCATATAATTACCTGTAATTCATTTTAATAGTAGAAAATTTTGTTCGAAGGACTAGTTTTCATTTTTATATTTAAATGTTAAATAATTTCCAGTAATAACAGATTAGAAATTAAAAACTTTTTAACGGATTTTAAACGCGATTTATTCATTATATTATTATCCCGACGTTTCGAACACTTTACAGCGAGCGTGGTCACGGGGAGACTGAAGACTTTAAGAAGAAGACTTTAAATCGCGTTTAAAATCCGTTAAAAAGTTTTTAATTTCTAAATGTATAATACTCGCGTAAAATCAAACACAAGAAAATACTAATAACAGATTAACTAGATTCTAAGCATATTGAATTATAAGAGTTTCGTAAATATTGATCGGTGTGTCTGCGTAAAGTTTTTCCTTATTTGTTCTACGAGTCTAGTTTCTATGCATTACAACGAATTGGGACACATTGTAATACGCCACTAGATTTAACGAAATATGTATTCAAGCAGAATGCGTTTTGAGCGTATTTTCCCTTAATAGGTGTTGTCTTAACCTTGAGTTCCTGAGTCATTTAATATATTTGTGAAAATGGTGCAGAACGGTACTTGCGAATTTAGGGCTATGAATTATAGTCCAGAACATCGTTGATTGAAGAAATAGACGGATTATAATACCATGTATTTCAGTAATCAACAACCTAACAATGTTAAATTATTTATCAACAAAGCATAAAATTTCATTATCCACATGATTAGTAAAATGCAAACAACAAAGAATAAATAACAAGCTCTATACATAAAACAATGCGTTTGATATTAAATCGAAAAAAGGCACAATTTTGATCATTTGTGATTAGAGGTAATTGCAGGGATCGCAGGGTCACGCAGGGTAATTACATTTACGGGCCAATAATGAGAGTTGTGGCGTGCGTACTCGCGTAAGGGTAGCTTTGGGTTCCGCTGAGACACCGGGGAAACCAATGAGGACCGACTAGACTAAGGTTCGTGTGAGAAATAGAATGTACATACTACGTGACATACCGTTTTATTAAATTCTACTAGACCATTTATAAGTTGTAATATATGGCTCTTAAAAAATTAGTGATTTTTTTATGTCATTGCGGGCAACTGAGCTGGTGGTTCACCTGATGATAATCAATCAGCACAACTGAACGTAGTGAACGTATTAAAAGTATTTCTTAAGAAACTTGGAACAAAGTTACAATTCCAGGTCCTTCCACGTTTAATTATACAATACTAGCTTTTGTCCGCGGCTTCGTTCGCGTTAATTCGGAATAGTTTAATAGATGTAAACATACATATAAATCTTCCTCTTGAATCACTCTATCTATTAAAAATAACCCCACCAAAATCCGTTGCGTAGTTTTTAAGATTTAAGCATACATAGGGACATAGGGACAGGGAAAGCGACTTTGTTTTGTACTATGTAGTGATAGAGATATTTTCTGTACTCACTCTGTGATCTCATATGTTCTCGATATTTTTTGTGCGTGATAGCTTAGTCGCACTAGCCATCATTCCTATTATATACCAACTATTGGCTGATATTTACTTACAAACTTCAGACATCAAGATCGGTACAAACCAAAATTCCATAGTATCTCCTACAGGACCCACAACATAACTCCATAAGCACGCGTGTCGTTTGCGTGTTGGTGCAATGCTTCGCTCAGCGTGGCTTCGCTTGCTTCCGCGTCTAAATTACCAGAGTGGCTTGCACGGCTTAATGCCTTATTTGGTCGTTCCCAATTACCCGCACAGGAAGCTAAATTTATTACGAAACGTAGTACGCAACGCATGATCGTAATTGCCTTAAAGGGGATGTATTGTACGCCACACCTACCTGAATGGGTAATGGTAGTTTAAAGTGTTAAGGACTAATTACTAATAATTTTTCTTAAGGGCTTAGTAATTTGGATCACATATATTCTATAGACGTAACGTTTAATCAGAATTCATAAGCACGAACCAGGAAAAGCAATCAAAGACACGCGCAAATTGTATACAGAGAATTGTTCTGAATAAATCCAAGGTTTGAGGGATTTCTTCTTCACTGTCAGCTGATGATTCGTCTTCAGTGGACTACCAGAACGATTTTATCTATGTAAATGCATTACAAGTGTACTGAAATATTTATTATATCTACAAAACTGCGAAACTAGTGGCAGGAATCGCAGCATTTTCCAATGTTAAATCAATACTATTAAGCGCAAGAGAAGAGTCTGAGGTCACCTATCTTTGATGCAAAAACTTCTCAACAAATTTAGCTGAAATTTCATATTAAATATACAAAAAGTCTCGTAACCTTTTTGTTTTTGTTGTTTGTAAAAACGAAATTACGTAATCATGAAAATAACAAAATTAATGCCATATTCGCAAATAAGATAGAATAATATTAGCAGATTTTTATCATTTGTTTTTATACTGCACAGACGCATGTATCTAGGTTAAAAAGATCAATTGAGTATTTTTTCTTTATGTTTAACTTGTACCTAAACATTATTTGTAAACTTACTGTATGACACGTCATTTAAATAAACGTCTTTCTTTCTTTCAGATAGTTGCAATCTCTTTTAAAATGGCCCAAAACACAACAATGCACAGGTGTATAAGTGTGAATCAACCACAACACTCGCCCCCTTTTCCCCTCGCCCATTGCCCCCACTGACCCCCGGCTATATTTAGCGCAGGAAGCAAAGCCTTCGCGCTTGTTCCACTAAAATGATCGGTGATGTAATGTATTTTTGGGAATGTGGAAAAGGCCTCTACCTTTTTGGAAATATTATTATCTATTTCGATTGTATGAAAGGAGAAATCAATTTTGTCGAAGTAAGAAATCACATGGCTTATTTTTTTTATTAATAAAATATGTGTGTGTGTGTGTTTAAAAACATGTTTTTTATTCAGCTTAAAAGAACAGAAATTTTGTTCAACACTCAAAGTTAAAGATCGATAGATAGATTTTAATCATTCAAGAGGCACAGAAAGAGAAAACTACAATAACTGTTTCTTCTGTACTTGCTTCATCGATTTTCGATTTTAAAATCCATATAATCCATCTAACTACCAAATGCTAGATAGACGCTCTCTACTTTCCATTTAGTATTTGCGAAGTCCCAGTAAAGTTGCATTTCACAATTAATTACCTCCACCATCACAAAGTACCTATTCCCGGCCCATTTTCTGCTTACAAGCAATTTATAGCTCACTCTCAGGATAGATCCTGAAATATCTACTTTTTTTAGTGTGATTAAGTAAGATTGCAAGTGGAATCTATTAAAATAATTAAAGTTAAAATCAGTTCTTCATGGTAGTGACAGATCCATCACAAATGTTTTTCAGTTTCCTATTTTCATTATGGAAAAGTGATGGTATTCCTCACTAGAATGTGAATTGTTTTACTTCATGTCACTACTATCGATTTTAAGAATTCGCAGTTTTATAGTACGGAATTAAGTGGTCAATTAACAGTTCGAGAGCAATTATTATTGCTTCAGGAGATCTTACCCGAACTCCATTTAAATCTATCTTACCAAATTTCACCCAAACCCATTCCATAGTTTTTGCCTTAAGATTAATGAACATTCCACAAACTTAACAAAGTACTGATTTTCATTACAGTCGATTTAAGGAAATGCGTTATTTATGTGTTTATTGAAAATATTAAAACGCAAATTGAGAAAACAAACTCATATTGCGTTTTATTTGTTTAGTTGTTTACGTTATCTCGTTCCGTAAACAAAGCGATTAATTGTGACCGTAAAATTTCGCACAATATCCGGCCAACATTTTATGTCCAGAATAATAACTGTCAATCTTTATTAAAATACCTTATAATAAGCGGCCACAGATTATTTAATATCCGAACCCATAGATAATTAATTATTTTTTATCTGTTGGTGTGCATGTATTTTATTAGATCCGTGATAAATGGTGACTTTTTAATTCAAGTCAGTCTGTTATAAAATTAAATCGTGTGTATTTGTTAGCTAGAATTTTAGAATGCATTTCAAGCTTGACATAAACCATTTAAATATGAATCATCCACAATAACTCCTTAAAAACTACCAATAAAAACAGTTTATCAATTCGATAGTTACAATGACCTAGTAGGAACTTTCATTCCTTGAATACTCTAGTCAATAAAAAGCAAATCTAGCTATGAATCGCCTCCAAACCAGTAAAAAACCATGCTAAAACGGCATAAAACCCTACCATTATCTATGCCATCGATAATATTTGCACCACACCCCCCGGGGGAGGGAAGGGCGCAATTGTCGGAATCAAACCGCTATACAATAGGCGACTATGGACGTTCTAACACAAAATACATCGACAATGGCTGCGTATTTATGACACTTATACCTTGTCTCTGTATTTTTTATCTTTTCTTTTACGTGTTTTCATATATTTCATAATTGTAGATTAACTGAGGCAAATAATACTCTTTCCTCTATTTGAAAAGGAGATACTAAGAGGAAAAATAAGCAGTCATCGTTAACTTTTTGTGTCATAGCGGAAAAGCTGGTGGTTTGCTTGTTGGTAAGTATCTATTTGGATGGTATTTATATAGTCTACAGTGGCATATCCATCCACATTGCAAAACACTATTATAATGCTGGGATATAATATATCTAAATGTGAGAAATATTAGATTTATAAATAAATAAGTAAAGTAAGATAGACGTTTTATAGAAGATAGTCTTGTTGGCTATCTGATCAAAAAAAAATTAGAATAATTTGAGAGCCAAATAAAAAAGTATGCATTGAAGAAAATACATATAAATTATTTTATTCATTTAAAATAAAAACTCATCACACTATTAAGTAATATTTAATACAGGTATATACTTTACATCACTCAATTTATTATTAGGTGCTATAATTTATTTTATTTACAATAATCGAGCTAGCTATACGGAGACTTTAATATCATCATATTTTGATAAAGTGTACAATTTTTGAATTTTTTTTATGTCATAGCGGACAACTGAGCTGATGGTTCGCCTGATGGTAAGCGATCACCACCGCCCATGAACGTTCGCAAAGGTAATATCTCTGCGAATGCGCTGCTGGGGTAAGGGAAAAGGAAAGGATTAACGACTGGAAAGAAGGAATGGACTGGGACGGGTGAGGAAAAGGAAACGGGCCAATTAAGATAACATAACCTATTGAAACTAGTATTTCGACCTCTTGAAGCAAATGAAAAACAGCTACCAGTTAGGTACATTTCCTATCATGCTTTCCAAGCAAATCGGCTCCCTTCTTGACCGAATCTCACAATGTACAAGTATAACAGACATCCACAGCTGTTTATTCAGTTTACGATTACTAAATAAAGGGAGAGAGATGACCGCTAAGACGCCGGAGGGATGGGGTGGAAATATCGCTGGTTTGACTGGAAAATATTTCAATATCTTATATATTGTTATGTTGCATTGCTTTTGGACTCTTCATTGATTTAAGGTGTGAGCATTAGAAAAAGCAATAAAATAATTTGAATACATACTATTTTTGTATCAAGTACCACCTATTAGTAAGTAGGTATACTTACTAAGTTTTGCTTTTGAGTTTGAGTAAAATTATGCAAGGAAAAATAGAAAATACGTAAACATTGCATTTCGTGTAAATTAAATGCACCTATGGTAAGACTTCAATCTCATAAAATTTTCTTAAAGACAACGTGTAAATTAAATCGACTACTGCAACTCACACTTTTCTCCAACTACGTCTCAGTCTGAAAAAAAAGAATAAAGCCCAGCTCCCGCCAAAAAAAACACCAAGAAATAGCACATAAATAAGCAACGTTCGCGCACCAAACAGCGCATTACATCCATTACAATACAACTATCATTACCCCACTATTGATTCCTAATCCGCACTTCCGGTTACGCAACCCTCCCCCCCAGTGGAGATTTTCCCGCCCGCTTGACGAATGATCGGACGTAAAGCCTCTATTTTGTTACTCTGTGCGGCGAGCTCTGTTTTTTTTAATCTGTGCCTGGGTGTGGATTCTATGTTGATTTATTTTTAACTTGCACACAATTATTGTTCAGAGTTCATTTGAAATTGGAACTTATAATGTATGTTTTAAAATTAACGGTTTAAAATGCATAATGACAAGAAAGCGTTTTAAATTTTACGTCAATTTCACTTTGAACTTTGCCTACTATTTGTAATATAAAAAAGTGTATCGTGATATAAAAATGTATATTTATTTCTTCAATTGTTTTGTTAATAACTGTCTATTCTATTCCTATTGCTATATATAAACAAAAATTAAATAACTGTTTAATTTACTGAACAGTAACCATTGCCTTATTTCTATTTTTTTTTTATAAGTTTAATTACACTTTAAAATATTTCAAATGGAAAACATATTTATCCATGTAATAGAAAACATCCAACAGAAGAAACGATAGCAACAAGTTATATCGCATATTTCTCGCAAATCACACGCAAAAACATAAGACACAACAAAATTACAATATAGACGACGCATGTCGAATTTCAGAGCGTCATCTAATGCCGGTCACTCACACATACACGAATACGCAAACTCACAACTGTAAATTTGCAAATGATTTTATCTTGGATTCAAACATTCGTAAATTGCGCTAATGTGTTTAGGATAGTAAATGTGCGTCTCCTACGAATATTTGGTGACGCTTTATGATAACATAACATGGTGAATAAATAATATTCCTGCATCACACTTCTACAAAAAAAAATCGCATAAATTATGGTAGGTGCGCATTACAATAACATTTAGTTTATACATATTTATACATTGTTTATTTTAAGGAAAAAAAAAACATTACACTATTAGTTATTGTCCGCGAATGTGATGCGAAAATCCCTGGTATTTCTCGTCATTTATATTAGGGAGGATAAAATAGATAAATTTATATTCTAGTACAGATGGGACATGAACCAAAGGCATCGTTTAGATCGAGCAAAATAACATATAATTATTTTGCTCAATGACGCATTTAGTTCATGTCACCGTGCTCATAAATAGAAAAAAGAGAAGTACTTGAAAAATACTTGATGGAAAGACTCTAGATAGAGTGCGATTCAAATAATATATATTATCTATATCTATAGAAAGCGCTTCAGCGAAATGGACTCGCATGGAGCATCGCATGCAACCCCGTTGTGTATCACTCGCAGACGTTCACAGTTCACGTCATCCATAACGCAATCGATTTCTATGCACGGCGTGCGTCAGTGCTTTTTGCATAGCGGTGTCAAGTCTGACACCCTGCCGCCGCGAGCTTCCGTGCATGTGTCCGGCTCGCGGGGCGTGTGGGCGTGCAGGCTGCACCGCCCCCGCTCCCCCCCGACACCCCCGCACTACCCCCCCTGTTTATTCTCAGCCGAGTGGCGGGGAGACAGTCGCCCGCGTGACGCGCTACGGATCGCACGCGCGTACATCACACAAACGAGCACGGCGAACGGTGCATTCAATACCGGACACCCGAAAAAAAATTGTACGAATCCCAAATTATTTTTACACACAATTATAATCGCGTTAAAATCACTGTTCGGCTCAAAAGCGACGGTATTGCGGAAAATGCATTTCCCGGGTGCAAAGCGCAGGCGATAGAGCGGGCGGGGAGGGTGCAAGCGATGATGGACACCGTATTGATTTCTATCTGCCCGCTCCTCCCTTATTGTCGCGATGCAGGGCCAGACATCGATCGTTGCACCGGCCCTAAATTAACACCCCGCGGTCGCGCTCGCTATCACCCCCGATACGTTCTCAAACGAGCAATAGTGTTGTGTTAATTGTCATTAACCTCACGTGAGCAGAGGTACATGCGTAAATGATCGACACAATTATATATTAATTGATCGTTTCGAATATTAAACTCGAACAATTATCTAAATTACTAGACGATTATATAAATGACGCAACGTTACAAATTTCGTATTTAATCGTAAAGTGCATACGTAAATATTAGTTGGTAAATAATACCGTCGCTTTTGCCCTTCGCCGATCGCGTTTTGACCACAGATATTTTGCAGGGCGATAACAATACTCGGCAACTGGAGCTTTAAGCGTGTTTCACGCACCTGATTTTCGGGCAAGAAGTGAGAAAAAGGCATTAAAGTGGCGACGTTGGGCGCGCGCGTGGAATGCGCAGGAGTGGATTTATTTAATTCGCGGCCACGCACAGACTCCGCCGTGTCTCCTTCGGAACACCCGGCCATGGCGACCGAAACCGGTGAGTACATGCACAATTATTTTATTGAAATGTGACATTATTCATATAATACCATTGGTTGATCGTTGTGTCTATTTAAGTCCATTTATCGTAATTTATGTTATCTTAAAACATTTAAAAATAAGCAATATTCTACAAGATCATGAAAATAAATTCCACAAATATCGTCATAGCTAAATAAATTATCTGTAAAAACGAAAAAAAAACTGTAATGTTCACGCGACGTAACCCACAAATCTCCGTATTATTTTGATTCCAATTATTTCACGTAGTTACAATTCCGTCATTCGTGTGTATTTCACACTTCTAGTATAACTGAAAATAAACGTTTACGCCCTTTCTATTAATCTTATGTCTCGGTGTTTATTTTGAAAGCGTTCATATAATTTAGGTACAGGTACGTCACAACATAATATTGCCAGATAATGCTATCTACGAGATTTTGAATGCGTACTATGTATTTATTGTAAAATAAAAATATCGAATTAATCTAACCCGAAAAAATGCATTTTATAAAATTATTGTGATAATATGTAAATATGTAAAATTTATTTATGCGTAAGGAGTTTAATGAATTGATTTAATTAATTTATGAATGTCAAATGTGTGAGATATATTTTCGCAATTTGAATTTATATGTAACGATATTCATAAAATATCCTAAAATATGTTCAGAACTCTTAAAAGTAACAACAATCTTTTTTGAACGACATCAATAAATTTTAATGTGCTCGAAAATGCTAATACAAGCCGAGGACTTATTTTTATCTTACAAATTTTGCTTAGAAATCGCGCATTACCAATTTAAAGTACCGAATTGAGACAAAAATTTTCATCTCTAAAAAAGCTACATCGTGATCTCAGTCAAGCTAAGCTAACGTACCTATCTATTACCTGCATTTATTACTGATATATCGATAAAATTTTAATAACATACAAATTTCAATAAACATAAGATAACCTATGATAGGTAATGCAAATGTGACAGACATTTTTATTTTTTCCCATTTTAAAAACATTTTTTTTGATTTAACGAACCAAAGAGGTTTATTTTCATACATTTTAGACAACCGTACAATGTTTTCATTGAAATTGAACGTTTTTAGAAAAATTCCCGCAAAAGTAATTAGGTACGGTTCAGAATATTCGCTGCGATGCTACAATGAGTCACGATAGCAGTTTCGTTAATCGCCAATACGAAAGCTTATAACAAAACAAGATTAAGGAATTGCGCAATTTACAAATCTTCATGAGTAATAACATAATGTTATTTCGTATATATAATGTGTTAATTTGCTTCGAGGTCAATTGAATATAATCTTTTAAAAATTATTATTCAGTTTTTATTCTATTTATTTCGAACGTAATACAAATAAATATACAATCAATGCAACAGCTTTCATAGAATTTCAAGAACTTATCGCGGAATTGCGCTGTACAAAAAACAACAACCAAAAGTATCTGACGCTACTAAAGTGCAAAATTATTAATAATAAGCCAACAAATAACACTCAATTTTCAAATAGAAATATAACTTTAATCAAACATTTAAAAATTGTACGTTAACGTGCGTAAAAACGAATTATATACCTCAGTTGTTTACCAACAAGCGATCACAGTGCCGTACGTATGAGTGGCTTGATATGATCACTCCCGCCCCCCACAGGACACCCCCAGGATCGGGGTGGCACCCCCTTCCATCCGAAACATGTAGCTATAAAATATTATTTGGCTATTTTAGCGGAACATTGTTTATATTAATTATCATATTTATTTTAGTATAAATGAATGTAAATTGTCAGTTGTGAGGATCTTCATAATTACATACATTCGTATTGTAATAAATATGTTCAAATGGGTATTTAATATTGGTCGATTGTGAAATAAAATGGAACAGTAACCACGATATAAATTAATTTTTGCTTTAGCAATAGACACCTATGTTGAATTCGAATGTTTACAACATATAAAAATCAAAATAAACTGCAATAAAATGAATAAATCTGGCAAAGCAATTATTCAATTAGATAACGGTAAACATTAACAAACTAGGTATATACCTGAAGAATTTTGCTTAATTATTGTAATTAATTTCGCATGAAATTTGAATAAAATCAAAATTCTTTACAATTCTTGGTAACATTAAACGTAATTGCAATTTAGATAATTGGCTTATAAACAATCTATTCATCAAACCCGCACTTGATCAGCGTGGTGCATTGTAGATTGAACTTCAGATTACTAGATAATTACAACGCCCTGAACCCTCATAGGACGCCTGTGTCCCTGCAGTAGGACACATTATGAACTGATGATGATGATGAAACAATCCGTATCATGCATATCAATTTAACCATTTATCTGTAATGTTGTAAAAACACATTCTTTTTTGTGAATAATGCATCTAGCAAGGCGCGTCGCTCGGCGTGGCGCCCTCTGCCCTCTGAAATCCTCCAGGATTAGAGGTGAACGGTCGGACAGTGGAATGTAGTCAACCACATTGTTTTGAATATTTTCGCATAATTAAATATAAACTAGCTAGTTTGTTTTGCACAAATTTTAATAATTATTTTGTGCAAAACTTAACATAAATATTCGTTATTTACCATTTATGGCTTATGTATTTTTGTATAGCATTACGCAGATAATAAAATAAATATCTCTTTATCCAATTATGCTTTGTACCTACATATCTTTACATTCCTGTATCTCGTTGGTATTTTTTTCCTGTTGTGAGATGAGATGAGGAAGAACATTTTGCCTCAAGACGTTTCCAAGGCTTGCTTTTATTTATATTTATAGTATTAGATATGGAATTTCTAAACATTTTTTCATTAGTGATCACAATTTTGCGATGTGTCCGAATGGCAGCAACTATTTCTTCAAAACTTAAAAAAAACACCAGCATTTTCTTAATTCAAAATATGATATATATTTTCGAAATCCTTATTTAATTTGTAATATATGGCAATAACAATGTCTATAATGCCGCTTCCCGCCGCCTCCCGCTAAGTTGACAATTTTAAAGTCAGTTCCACAATTTTATTCGACATTTCGCATGGTCATGAATAAAATAACATACGTAATTGCACAGCTGGCCGACAGTCTTTTATTTTAAAGTCAATGCGGTTTATCGTCGAATTAAAAATCAATAACTTTCCTCTTAAAAACTGTTTGACTCTGCGCTTTACTTGAGACATAAAAATTGCTTCGCGTTTTTTTATGACAAATAAATCGAAATAATAATTAGTAATGAATCACACTTTAATGTAGAGCCTTTTTCATACGAATTTATGAGTCAGTTCGACCAAATACGTTAATTCCCACTTACATAAGCTCAAGTTTAAATTATTGTCATACTTCACAGAATAAGCATATAAAATTAGATAGCACATGTAACCTTTCCTTATTTATTTCTTAATATGAATTTAAAAAACTATTTGTCCTTCGATATTCTATTTGTTATCTATATATAATCGCTTATTTCTGGTACCTAAATACTTATTACTTTTTTATAATTTCACACTGTATTCACCAAACTTTTTAATTATTGTTTTTTATCTAACATGCCAGCTTTTTATCTTTTTATTTTGTTTTTTTTTTATTATTTTTCTTTTGCCAATAAACAAGTCTGCCCTGTAACACTAGTGTGGCACCCAGGCGGCGCCGCGGCCGGTGGCGAACAGCAGTACTCCCTGCGGTGGAACGATTTCCACTCGGCGATCGTGTCCTCCTTCAGGCGGCTGAGGGACGAGGAGGACTTCGTGGACGTCACGCTCGCTTGCGCAGGCGCCACTTTCACAGCTCATAAGGTGAGTAATTTTTTATGCTTGTAATACAATTTTTTATTAGACAACCGATATTGTAGCTTATACATATTCTTTGTTTTCTAAAAACGTGAACGATAAAAAAAATCAGGTGTGGATTGATTTATGATTATAATACTAATATTATTATAAGGTACTATCGCTTTTTATACTAAAGAAATACTATGATTAAAATCATGGATTATTGCATCATGACAAAAGTACCCGTCTACCTTCGCACACCTACAAAGTACAAACCTACCCTTAATTCAACACAGGTGGTATTATCAGCATGCAGCCCCTATTTCCGAAGATTATTGAAGGCAAATCCGTGTCAACACCCCATTGTTATATTGCGAGATGTGCACGACAAAGACATGGAGAGTCTACTGAGGTAAGTGATTTTCGCGGTCTTTTTTATCTGTGTTAGGCTTATTTTTATGTTTATCTGTGGTACAAAAAATATTCACACTAAACGCTAAGTAAAACAGAAGAACGAACCTTAATGCAATATGCATTAAGGTTCGTTCTTAAAGACAATATTTGTAGTTCATGTTCAAACCAAAATTTTTATTATAATTTTCTATGTAATAAATTTCAAAAAAGTTATTTACATTCATATAATAGTTAAAATGTATGTATGCAGTATTTGTCATATTGATTATATAAAATAGATATGTATATTTATTTACAAAATGTAGAAGCAATGGTGCCAAAATTAAAAATATAAACAGATATTTACATACGCATAGGAACTTAAACCACGACTTGTATTTTCGTCTTTACTAGCACTTCCGTCTTTTTAATCATAGTTAAACGACACAACTGTAAACCTAAAGGCTTCACTTCCACATTTCTCACTGTTCCCAATTCCCTTCCACCATCCAGGTTCATGTACCAAGGCGAGGTCCACATCGGCCAGGAGCAGCTAAAGGAGTTCCTCAGGGCCGCTCAGCTGCTCCAAGTGAGAGGGCTCACTGATGTCCCTCCCCCCGCGCCCCTCACCACACTCGACCAGAAGGCCTCTCCAGTGAGTAATTGAGGCGTGATCGATTTTGTTTCAATGATATTGAATTGGTGTTTTAGGGTTGTGAAATAATAATAAAATAGCATAATGGGTATATGTGTAATAATATTGTAGGATATTTTTTTATTGAGTTAATATATTCAACTCAATTCATAATTAATATTGTTTCACTTTAACTACTATGTGTAATTTAGGCATTAGGGTATTAAATGTTCATATTCATTTGAAATATGTACAAATATAGTTAAAACAAATACAAATGGGTCGAAAACTGTGTCTAATTAAGTTGACAATATCATTTTCGATATACATTCATTTGATAATATTTAGGAACCCACGGTTAAATTATATTTATGAAAATACCAATAAAAAATCGCAAGATATATGAGAATTCATCCCTAACCACTAGCAAATTGAACCCTAACAGCGCTATTAATAAGATCTATTATCCCCCGCGCAGTCCGCGTCATCCTGGACGGAGACCGGCAGCGCGGCGTCGCGGGAGGGGCGCGACTCGCAGCGCGAGGGCAGGCGCGCGCGCCGCCCGGACGAGGGCGCCGCGAGCACGCCGCCGCCCAAGCGGGCGCGATCCTCTGACCTGTACCAGGCGCAGATGAAAACCAGGTGAATATAGTTTTATAGTTTCACTGGCTTTCTACCTGCGTGATCACCGTGAAATTGCGACTTGTAAGAATGACAAACAAATAAGCTTTTTTTAAATTTCCTACATGTAATTAACTTTTTTATAAATGAAATACAATACATTCATTTAAATAATTTCCTACATATTATAGCGATGATGTGATTCGAATTAATTCAGTGCTCATATACACTGGAAATCAAATTCATCGATGGTATCGCTAAAAGACTATAGTAAACTAGTTTAAGATCCATATCATAATGGTAAGCAAATGACCACCATTAAACATTTCATTACATTAAAAACGTTACGATTATTAGTTACCATCAAAATACATAATTAACAGTATTTCACCGCGAACTAGTTTGCTAAATTTAAATTAATAAACCATCCTAAAATAACAGACCAATGAAAATAATCGTTATGTATCTAAAAAATATTCATAAATGTGACCAATTTAATCGACATTCATTTAAAATATATGAACGATATCGAATGTACATCTTCCGTAAAGTGGCTAACTTATTCACGAATACCAACTGGCGCCCTACTTTCTCTAAGCAATAATTATAAATAAGACCCATATTACGAACATTAGTTTCACGATGACAAGCGAAGCCATAATTTCCGCTATATACAATCATTAACATTTAAATAGGAAAACCATAAAAAATCCAACGAATTTAATACCAATGGTAACGTCGCCACAACGGTTCTGTAATTGTTAATGACCATATGGGGGTCTAGAAATTTATATTCAAATTAGTAATACCATATCGATGGCAAAATTTCCCTCCCACAATGTGTTCGATTTTAGCGTGGTATTGACTTATTGTGTTACTGTTTGAAGCGTAGTCATGTCGAGCTTAATCTACTAGTGGTGTACCATCACTACCCACGAGTTTTGTTTGTTTATACCCATATGATAGCTTACTGTGTTCTTTTTGCGCGAGCATTGCGCGTTTTGGAATGCAACACTTTCCGGTTTTATAAGCTCTCTTTATTTCTGAATGGTGATTCAAACGAAGAGCTATGAATTTTAGATGTAGTTTTACATATCTTAATTAACAGATGTATTGGATAACTTTTGTGAAAATAAATAGATGATTTTATTTAATAATAATAAATAATAATATCTCGGATTTCTATCTGTACCCTTCGAACGTATGCCTAATAGAACCTGTGGGTCGATGACCATCAAGTAAAAAATATACAAAGGTCGTACTATAGGCAGTTCAATTTATCGGTGTAGGACGGAGCAGCTGTTGGCAGCGCAAGGCAGTCCCGAAAGGATGGGCACCAATGGACACGACCTGGCTCTTTTCAGCCACGCCCTGGAAAATGTGCAGAATCCACACTTGTCTAACGTTTCTAATAATATGGTCAGTATTCTTTGGAAGTGACGTTAATAAATAATTCTGATGCCTGACAAATATATTGTTTTCTTTCTTACATTATTAATTCAATTCATTTTAACGTCATTTAGAGTAGAAATTGTATTTGATGTTATATTAGAATTTTATATCAGATATGACAGATTATATAGCTTTACAGTTTATATACAAAGTTAAAAAAGTTGGTTCCTCAGTCAGGGGATGGTGAGGAGTCTTCATCGGATGCAGGAGCAAGTGACACTGAGGGTGACAACAGGACCAAACAGGAGCCAGTAGACTACGACGACCCAGCGACCATGGCGAACACCAACGGAGCCCTACCGCACAACTTCCCTGGATTGCTGAATTTACCCGGTAATTTTTAGAAAGAAAAAAATTAGTTACACCACATTGAGTTGAGCACTTAGTACTAGTATTTTTTGTACGTAAATGATGTATTTAGTTGAAATTCGTGTTTGATTATTTCGTATTGAGTCAGGAAAGTCATTCCAGTTTTTTATATTCTAGGATTTCCCGGACTTCCGGGCCCATCAGGAATTCCAGATAATTTCGGTGAGTTGACAACCTTATTGCACTAATATACCTAAAATAATAATGACGCAGTAATGATAATGACACCTCGATATAAATGCAATTAGATCTTACCAGAAATACTTCCATTTACACGTTCCGATAGCGACCAGCATTCGTCAATTAAACGTCATTAATTATACATTACTGAGTCATGTACTGCACGTCGAATAGCACTAACAATTAAAACAATAAATAGGTCAGCCGTCTTGACTCAATAACTTAGATATTTTGAAAGCGTAAGATAGGGATTAGCGACAATGGAAGTTAGAGCCGCATCCGTAACTGTTAGCCATAAGTAGCTAGGACGAGAGAATTGAACGCGTGCTCCGTCTGCCCCAGGAGCGACCTGGCCGGGCGGCGGCGACGGCAAGCCCAAGGACGAGCGCTTCGCGTACGGCGCCAACTTCGCTAACGGTGAGCCGAGCAAGCCCGCCTGCCCCGAGTGCGGCAAGCTCTACAGCAACAATAGCAACCTCAAGCAGCACATTCTGAACGTGCACGCCGCGCGCGAGCTCTCGCACCCCTGCCCCGTCTGCGGCAAGGGCTTCAAGACGCGCCAGTATATGCAAATACACATGAACTCCATACACGGCGTCAAACAGAGGAGGCGCGATCCCGCCCCGTCCGCAGATCTCGATCGATACACTCACAATAGCGTATAAATGTACTTTCGGATTTTTAACCGCCGCCTCTGTGTTACAGGGGCGGCTCTCGCGGGCGGGGCGGCGATGGGCTACCGGCCGCAGTGTCCGCTCTGCGGCCGGGTCTACTCCTCCACGTCGAACCTGCGCCAGCATATGCTCAATGTGCACTCGCAGACCGACCGCGACCAGTGGTTCCCATGCCAGCACTGCGGCAAGAAGTGCAAAACGAAGCACTATCTCATCAACCACCAGCTCCAAGCGCACGGCATCCGCCAGCGACAGAACTCTTAGAGCCGGCGCCTCGCCCGTCCCGCGCCCCGCGCCCCGCGCTCGCCGCTCGCTAGTGCCAATGGACTGACGGAACGAGTTAACGATTGGGACTTTTAACCGATATTTTACTGTACTCCATATATATTCATATTTTTAGACCGTTTATTAACGTCGTTAGGGAACGTAGGGTTTATCGTCGGATTTGCCAACCGTTCGACATTCAGTAATATGGTGCTGTCGGCATTGCAGATGCCGCGGCGAGGGACGCGTTGGCAAAGCCGGCGATAAGAGATTGCGAAGGGGGCGAGCGAGGAAACGAGTTACTAAAGTACTTGGAAGGAGATAACACCAAGAGTGCATCGTACGGTGATGATCGCCTACAGTGTCCGTTGTGCTTCATGAATCTGGATTCCTTGGTGATAGCGAGAAGACATATAGAGGCGCATTATCCTCGGGACAGCCCTATCTGCCCCGTCGCATCTTGCTCGAGATATTTCGCGCACCCCAACTCGGTACGCAATCATATGAGGATAAAACACAGGAGACAGTGGGAAAAGATGAAAACGCTAAAATGGAGTTGCGGATGGGCCAACACGTGCTAGTTGAAAAGAGACGCGATTGAAACACGGAAAACGATACGATGTAGCTATTGGAGCTAATCTTGCTAAACGGCTGTGAAAGGGAACTGAGAGTAGGGGCTTTATATGTTACAGAGGAACCCAAATATTGATCTCCACAATGCATTTTCATATTTTGCAGTAATTGTTCGTATGTAAACATTGTATAAAACTGTAGAGTAAATTGACTGAAATTATTTTTGTAGTAGAATAGACTGATACTCTTAAGTAAAACTTAGATGAGCACTGAAACAATTGGTAAAGTATTTACGGTTATCCAGCGGAAAATGAAAAATACATAGTCTGGAATATTCTAAAAATGATTGTTTCAGTGCATTCTAAGGGTTAGTTGTAAAGCGCATTATGACTTGTGATGATCGGTGCCATTGATAGTTTACGAAGAGCAACTAAGAGATTCTTTTTCCTTCCAAATGTCTCTAACTTCCATTGTTGCTTCGATTTCACGTAGACATTTCTTTGTATTTAAGTTCCTAAGATAGTTCATATATCGCGTATTATACTTCTGAACTAAGTCTTCGGAAAACTCGTTTTTATGTATATAATTCGTGGTGGATTCTGGTTGTAAAAATGAATTTGTGTTGTAAACGTATCTATTTTAATTGTAAGTTTTTTTAACATCTTCCATGTCGACTATACAAAGTGCAGTGCAACAGTTTCTCTCAACGCAATATATTCAGATTTTCATTTATAACGTACTTCCTGGCCTAGACCTTTTTTTACTACCACAAGAATTTACATACAAAAGTGCCTGCAATATTATAATAGATCCGAGCAATTGCTGCACTGCAGTTGCTATTATCATATAACTAAGCTTCTATATTTTTGACCATAGATAAGACAATACGAAATAGAATTATGAAAATCAAATGCCTTTTAAAGCAATAGATAAGTATATGTTTAACAACATAGGGTTTATTTTTTAAAGTCCGTTTAGAGCCTTGTAGGCGACGTGCACAATTAAAAACATATCTAGTCAACGTAGGAAAAACTCGAATGATTTATGAAACCTGTATATAAATAAGTGCTTTCCGTTCGCATATATTTTCTGACATATTATATTAGAGCTTAATATTATACGGTTTCAGTTTATAGAGTATATATATTTTTCAATAGAGATTGCATTGTAATACCGGAACTTTTGTGACAGGCAACGCGGGTGACTGTTTCGATTTGGAGGTATTTTTCTAGATTTTCATACACTTATAGTATATCTGACAATACATTCAATGTTTTACAAAATTTTGAACCCTTGGGTAAATGTATGGAATCATGCCTAACTTAATTCATTACAATAACAATAGTGGCTTTAAGAGCAATAATACTGTGGAACATACTAGAATATTTGATCAATCGTAAGTTGATACCTTATCTACTGCAATATACATTTTTTTTAATAAAAAACAATCACCCGCGTTGTTTTTAACTATTAAATATATGCGATAGGAATCAAGTGCATAGATCCGAAGATATATAAAAATCGGTAAAATTTAGCGAGTAGATGAAATTGTTCCTGACGCCTTTGAGGCAATCTTGTATATCGTAAGGAATATAAATATTTTTAAGCGTACAATATTATAAATTAGTCCCAATAACCAAATGTTCAATGTGAGTAACGATTCTAGTTGCGATTGTATTAGTGATATCGTATATACGTAATAATTTAATTTTTACCCAACGAAAATTGTCTGCTTATACGAAACACGAGAATAAAACTACGAAGTAGATACAGTGCATTTTTAATCAAATATTTCTATTCGACTTAATTTAAAAGGTAAGGTTGCTACGTTTTGTAGGATACATTAGCAAACATCTACAAGCAATAATGATTTTTTTTTTATTTAGGTGGTTGTCGTCGCACCCAGGACCTACTTCGCGTGAGAGCTACGGATCCCAGGCCCTGTCCAAAATGTGGAAAAATATATCGATCGGCTCACACTCTACGGACTCATCTCGAAGACAAGCATACCGTCTGCCCTGGTTATAGGTAAATTAAAGAAACTCCCGTCAATCTGAAGTTAAAATAACAAAACAAATAGCTTTTCAGATGTATTTTTTGCTCAATTTATCGCACAAAACTTAAAGGATTACTCCTTGACAACTAATACGTGACTATTTTCTTATAGATGCGTGCTCTGCGGCACAGTAGCGAAATCCAGAAATTCACTACATTCACACATGTCCCGACAACACCGCGGAATCTCGACCAAGGACCTGCCCGTTCTGCAGATGCCTACACGCTTTGATCCAGAACTTGCAAGCCAGTAAGTTGCCTCGCATGAACAACTCGATATAAAATTGTTCGAATTTAGGACGGTGCAACTTTATTGTTCTTTAGATTCAATAGAGAATTCCATCTATATGGAAAATTCCCATTTATTTTCAGATTACTAGCCAAAGCAGGAGTAAAGGTATCCCCAGAACAGCTACGAGCGCGCGCCTCCCCGACCGGACCAAGACGATCTGACATCAAACTGGACGCGAAGTCTGCAGCATCCGAGAGCAGTTCCATTTGTGGAGATAACGACCATGATGATCTCAGTCAATCCAAGTACCAAGACAGCATCCCTGTATCGCCTCCACGTAAGTCACTCTAGAATTTTTCACAATGGTGCAACTTTAGTGTCTGTTGAATTTTCACTAAATTAGACTTTCCATTGCAGATATTAATAACCTGACTAACACGACAATAACTAAAGTGCCGGCAGTTCGAGCAGTTACAGCGAAAACAGTGGAAAATCTTCCGCACGGTCTGACAGGCATGAAGCACGACGACTACCCCCCAGGATTCGGAGGTGGATCTGCTATATTAGACACTTACCTGCAATACATCGGAGAAAACGTTTTTGGTAAGATTTATCAGTGATGATATCTCATTAATATTCTGGACTCATTTTGTTGATAAACCTTTTAAATTATATTTATTATTCCAGGAATGAACCCAGCAAAATTTGCTCAAATGAATGCAATGCACATGGAAAGAAAAACTTATGATGAACCCTCGCCACAGATGGGCTCTCTGCCGCCACCGCCAACCACTCTTGCTCACCAACGTTTCCTAAAGCAAATGCAAAGACAATACACTGAAAACATGGGAAAGCCTGACATCATGCGAGATTCAGAGGAACCACTCGATTTGGGTAAAGAAAGACAGCGGAACGACAGCATCAGCGAAGCCGAAACCGACAGACATGAGATGGAGAAGGATCTTAATAAAGATTATTACACCAAGAGCTATAACGACGAAGACAGAAATAGAATACATAGCTCCGAACAGGACGGAGACAATATGACGGTGCATGATGACGGCGACTTCTCCGAAGAGGAACACAACAAAGCCGCTGCTTCATGAAATGTCCTTAACGACTTTCCGTATTAGTGCATGTAAACTGAGAACAATATTTTTGTTGATGGTTTCAAACGGTGCTTGAGTGTTATGTTACGTCATTAGCCGATGTTTAAACGGTTTTATTGTTGACCCGTGGAATGTCATTGGTGCCATTGCCGATGTAATGTTAATTAAGTTAGGTTATGGAATGGTCTTGCACAAAGTTGACGTGATAATATGGCTATCTGAGTCAAGCGCGTTTCAACTTTCAACCCTTATTCTTTTGGAGTCGGATAAGAAATTGTAGTGACTGTTAGAGCTCAACCTTTACCCGACCAAGATGCCATATGTCACTAGTGTAACCTGAACACGTTAGTTCGAGTCGACTCGCCACTTGTGAGATTGTTTCAGTAGTATACTAATCTAGTGAGTAGTGACTTTGTATTGTATGTAAGGTCCCTGTCACGTAGTAGGGCCTCTTACATAGAAATTCCATCCAACTACCTCAACGTTCGGGCCAATGCGGCGACGATTATAAAATATATATCCACACAAATTGTGAAATTCCATCCATCTACCTCACTTCAATAGATTTTATTTAATATTTTATACAATTTATAGATATAATAACTGTTGTTTTATGCATTTTGCAGATTGCATTTATATATATACTATATAGAGTATATTGTAGGTAAAATATTATGCAAGTCATTAGGTGGTTCTTAGTGCTGCCCGTAGATACGTATATACTAAACGTTTATTTAAAATAGTGAATGCACTCACTAGAGAAACATTAGACTGTGTCACAATAGTAGCGAGTAATACATTACCTTATATTGAATGAGCACACTTATATTTAGTGAACAAATATCTTTGTATACGAACAAACATAACAGAGCTTAACTATACTATACAAGTTTCGTATAAGAGTCGCTTATACGAGTCGAAAATATAATAAATATATGTTTATAGAGTTCTTTACGGGCAAATTCTAAATTGTAACATCTTTTGTCTTGAGACTGAATATTTTTCAAGTTTTTCGAGCGATTCGCGTCAAGTTCAAATATGAATTACATAAAATATATTGAGGTAATGCGTTGTAAATAATGTTTGGTGATATGTAAATTATATGAATATAGAGAAATAGAAACAAAAGCAATAAATAAAGTATACCTTGATGTTGCCTTCTAATGTATGTAAATAGTATGCGGGTAGTTCCAAATGTGTTGGTCTGTGGCTGTCCGGATAACCGTTCGATACTGAGGCGCATGCGCATGAGTGTTTATTTTGTAGTAATAATGTGGGCTGGTTACTTAACAAATACTGTGATTACAATCTCATATTAGCCTTCAATAATTATACATATTTTTTAGAGTACAATGTTATAGTTATTTAGTATAAGTGTATTTGTAAGCGAGTCACAAAATATATTTACTTCCCGAAGTTTAGAATTCACGTTAAGAGAACTTAGAGCAATAGATGGAGCATTTAATCTTTTATATGGGAGATTTTGGAATTTGTCGAGTTGCC
>NC_052102.1:964672-971945 GCF_012273895.1 Zerene cesonia | reverse complement strand
AAGTGCTACGGGTTGATTGAACATTATGTTTAGCGTGTTAGTGAGATTTAAGAAATAAGTCGGTTTGTGTTTGCGTATACATTAACCTTGTTGACAGTTATCAGTGTTGCCATAGTGAGTAATTATTTCGACTGTACATAAAATTTTTGATTGTTTAGAGAAGTGTGCTTAATTGACACAATGTTATAGTAATTTTTTAGAAAATATTTACCACAAGATACAGTTCATGAAATAGTTGTTAAAGCACGGTACATAAGCAATAGTTACCAGATTGTGATCATGAAAATATATATTTTTCTGAACACAGTTTTGCATACCACAGATTAAATATTCTTAGATTTCGTTGGTATTATATCGATTTTTGGGAAATTAGAGAAACATGAGGCTATTAAAAATAAAAGCGAAATTTATTTTTAGGTGATTATTTCAACGGAAAGTTCGGTCGTCAGATGATTGGTGATGCAATCATCAAGGAATTATAAATCAATATAATACCACGCGTCTAACAGTTGTTGAATTATGAATACATATATTATATATATACCAGTGGAGATATTATAATAATTAGGACTCTAAGTCAATCATTATGCTCTTAGTATTGTGTATAAAGTATTTTTAGTTACCTTGTGAACTTTGAAAGTTCGACGTCTTTTTTATCTTAATACCTCATTAGTTTCCTTTAAGATTTTCTTGTTTACTCGATGTTCCATGAACATTAGTGTTTTATATAATTTTTGTGCACTATATTAATTTTTTTCGTGCATGTTTATTAATTTTGTCTTTTTATTGCGACAGGAAAAAATGTTTTTGTATGTTATCACGCTTGTATGTGTATTCTCTTATATAAAGCACAAACTACGTTTACTTTTATGGTTGTAATAAATAAGCTGTTAGAAAATTCCAATATAGGTACAAAACTGCAGATAAAAAATACGAAAAATATGCTAAGAATTATTCAGAATATTATCTATGGTCTCTTCAGTGTTGCCTTGTTTCGAAACTCTATGATTAGCGAATTATTTTTAGATGATAATATTTATGTTTATTCGGTTGGTTGCCATGTTTTACGCCATCTTCATTAGTGTACTATGTAGTTGTATGCCGCTTCTCTACATTATTATAAACAAAATAAAAATAATTGTTTTGAAGATTGTTCTTTAAATTTACCTCACATATACACCTAACACATTGATGAGAAAATAACACTAAAAATTATATCAAAACAAATCATATTTATTTAATGGAATCACATACATTGATATAGAATATTATATGTTTTAATCTTAACTACATAGAAGCCTAACACTAAGAAATAAATTACACATATTACACATAATAAATAATTAAATATTTAATTTCTTAAAAAAAACCCAAGTAAATTCATTTGATCTAAACAATTTTGTAAAGTGAATAAGCAATTTATATTTGTACAAAAATGAACTACGCTTAGGGTGAAATTTTGGATAAATTTTTGGTGTTCAGTGAAAAACAGGTGTCCCCTTTATTCTTCTTTTGGTTTCTTCTTTGAGAGAAGATAATGAACGCCAAATAAGGCGTTCATTCTGCAACAATAACCACACATTACTAAATATGAATGAAACTCATTATGACTATATTATTAAAGAAAAAATATATAACCTGTATACTATTAATTATTTTTATGAATTCTGTGCATAATTTAATTTTGTCCTACAGCATAAGATATCTTTTAAAATAAGATAAAACTAAAGAATTTGTTTATTTGTACACAATAATCTCAGGAACTACTGGACCTATTTGAAAAATTATTTCACTGATGGGTGGATATGAATGCGACCCCGATACGAGTGCGATAGTCATATATACCACGGACGAAGCTGGGTCGGAAAACAAGTTAAGTATTAATCCAATGGAAGCTGTAATGATGTAAGGTTTTTGAAACTTTTATCTAAAAAATAATATTACAAAGAAGACATTAGCAATCCTTGATATTCATGACATTATATTTTACACAAAGCTAAAAAAAGTATAGACTTTAAATGGATAAGGCATAAAAGAACAAATATAATATGTAAACACAGCTAATAGACTTCAGCTTAAAGACAGAACAGACTGACTGCCGTAACCCTTAAATAAGTACACAGACACATAAGCACAACTTGCAAAAACATTATTAACTAAAACTAAACTAATTATATGTATAGTCCAAGAACCCACATAAACATCAACAGAATAACTGTTTACAATATTATTTTATTTTTAAAGAATATATATATATATATATATATATATATATATATATAGTGGCATAGTGGCAATAAAAACCGGATAAGATAACAGGTATGAAAATTTAAAATGGGGTTGAATCCTGCTAAAGTCTATTCTTATATTTACAACCAGTTCAATAAGCCAACAGTCAATTAAACAACCGTTTTAAACAGCTCTCTGAAGGAATTTTAAGGTTACATTATCAAGAAGTGTAACAGTTTCAAGGTAATGTAGTAAGAGTACACCCATTTTAATAACCTTATATAATCTTAACATTTCGCGGAGGGGTAATCCATAAGGGTTGGGGGGAGCTGGCTACGCCCATGTTTTTGGTAATCCTACTTCCTACTAATATTATAAATGCGAAAGTTTGTAAGGATGTATGTGTGTGTTTGTTGCTCTTTCACGCAAAAACTACTGAACCGATTGCAATGAAATTTGGTATGTAGATAGCTGCATAACTGGAATAACATATAGGCAACTTTTTATCCCGATATTCCTACGGTGAAACGGCAGGGCGCAGCTAGTACTCAATATTTGAAATGATAAGACACATTTAATTTCAAACTTATCGATTTTTTTTATATTGATCATATGACATTAAGTCATAACCACTATGTCTACAGATGTAAGCATATGTAACAGCTAAATCATCTTCAATGTGATTTTCACAGAATTATTCAAAAGTTTGTAATCAAATATATAGTTGACATTGTACAACACAAGTCAGCAGGGGCTAGCAATGATTAAACCACACTCCAATTGCAAAAGTAAACGGTTACCCTGTTGACACATAAAGAAAAATAACGTAAAGGGACTCACAAAAAGGCCAAATGCTATTTCTTACTAGCGAGCGCTATGCCGAGCCCCACTAGCCCACCGATGGCCAGCACTGCCCCGCTCGCCACTGCGATGCCGATCATCCCTTCTTTCTCCATGCGCTTGTTGATTTGACGCTGGAAGAATTCAAATTCAAATCAATTCGAATGCATATATTTGCGTGGTTACATACAATGCGATTCAAATAAGAATAGGAGGTGACGACATAGGTATTCATTGAAACGAATCAATTTCATTTAAATTTGATGAGAATAAGACAAAATTAAATAAAAAATAGCAGATATGCAAAGAGAATTGACGTTCCTATTCTCAGATTAAATGGAATAATACAAAAGATAGAAATATAGCTTCAGTCATTACAAATTGCAACATACAGCTACATTAAACAAAATGCAAAAATAAGTATAAAATGAGAGGAAAATATGTTAAATCCAAACTAAGTTCTTAATCGCGAAGCCGCAATGAGAAGCGTTTTTCCCGTATTGATTTCAAAAAAAAAAAAAAAACTGATTTCATTCTTTAATTCAAACCAGTCTATGAAATAAATTCGAACTCACAGTACTAGTATCAATTATAGAAAGATAGTTTTAATTGCTCCTAAAGGGTATACACAACATAAGGGGGCCATCCATAAATTACGTCACACGAAATTGGGGCTTTTTTTGACCCCTCCCGTACTCGTCACATTCTGTCTGTCTGTCTGTCAATATAAAATAATAAAAAAATCAAAGCAAAGTTCGCAGATTTAATAGTTAGATTGAGTTCCTTAATTTTAAATTTCGAATCATATTCCATATTTTAAGCCTTATCATGTGACGTCACAAAGGTTTTGACCCCGAGGGATTCGAGGGTTCCACAAAAGTTCGCATGAATAATGCATTGGATTGACAACAGAAAGAAAAACATAAAAAAAAAAGTCTAAATAAAATTGCAAACCTCCAAAAAGTTCAATATTTTTGGCACATAAATACAACTCCTAAAATAATCATTGTTTACTTTAAACAAGGTTATTGCACTTGACTCCAGTCGAGACAATAATCTCATAACAAAGGATGACTTTTATATCAGTGACAGAATGATAAGGCATCTAAAATATTTTTAAATGCAATGTCAATGCTATTAAACAATATCATCTTTACATAGTATAAAGCAAAGTTGCTTCCCATGTCTGTCCCTATGTATGTAGGTATGTATGCTTAGATCTTTAAAACTATACCAGGGATTTTGATGGGGACGGAAATATAATAACAGCAGATAGGAATGATTCAAGAGGAAGGTTTATATTTATATGTATAATATCTATATTATATTATATTATAATATCTATTATGTATATATCTAACATCTATTCAACACTTGCGAAGCCATGGACGAATGCTAGTTTACACATAACTAGTTCTCTGCCCACGGCTCTGTCCGTATAGTCTACAATCCAAAAACATAAATTATATCCAATCAAATTATATAAAACATTCCTTGAGAACCAAGCTATCCATTGGCAACACCAGCACAAAATTAATGCAGTGGTTTATGATTTCATTGTGAATAGACACACAGTTAGATAATCACATCAGATGGATATTGTTTTATAATTTATTATAGAATATGAAGTGATGATAGAATAATAGGCTTCTGAATGACATTTATTCTCTTCATTTCCTCCTTCATTCATGACTTTTATGTGCATTTTTAAGAAAAAATTCTGTATTGATGATCAGAATAAATAAATTTGGATAACTGACGAAAAAGGAATAAATGATGGAAATAAACTATCAACATCAGTAAATGGAAAATGCTTATTTCTTTATGTCCTCAATCATTAAAATACCTTTTTATTCTCTTCTTTCATGAACATGTACAATAAGATAAAAAACCTCACTAAGATAATTTTAAAAGTGATAATACTACAATGAAAAAAAAATAGCTATTCATTGTAGTATATTTAATTAACAAAGCAATGGCCAGTATTTAAAACAACACATTTTACTAACAACTGTTATAATTTACATCTTCTTACCTCTAAAGCTAAAACCTGCTGGTTGGCAGGTTCGATTTCAAGGAATGCTTTCACATAATGTAGGGCCTTATTGTACTCCTTAATTCTAGCATTGCCAATAGCAAGGTAGAACAGGTAGTCTCGTTTGCCCTCAGCGTGGGAATTGAACAAATCTTTCAACAAAAGTATACCCTGAAATCAAATAATTTATGTATTTATTAAAATAATAATAATCATAAGCAACTAGTTCTATCTCAGAGGCATATAAATCTGCCAGTATTAACTATAATGATGATAAATGAATCTCATAAGAACAGAAACCATTGTCGTGTAATAGCAATTCTTATCTACAATGTTATCAAACAAACTGCAGATGGTTACACAATGCAAGTGGTACAAATATAATTTCAAGATATTTTCAAGTGCATTTGACTCGGTATATTTTCATAACTTGAATACTTTAAAATCGATATATATTTTCAAACCTTTCTGATATCCGTCGCGTATTTGCTTCTGACCAAACACCACGCATACTCAAATTGTGCCTTGTGCGTTATTGTACCTTGATGAAGCTGCTCATGGTAGACTTTCTCGAATTTCTAAAAAAAAAACAATATAACATTATACTATATATTATGACTCATAAAATTGCATTATGAAATAAGCATTCTTACTTGCAAGTCTTCGGACGAAACCACTTCATCTAAAACATCATCCATGTTGAAATATTAAATTGCGTGTTAATTTTTCAGCATTAAATTATCATAATATGAAGAAGTAGGTACTATGAGAATGAATTCAAGAGACGACGATACAACGGCGTATTGATAAAAAATTGACTTCTATTACCGTTCAATTCATTTGTAATCGCTAACAAAGACAGCAAAAGATAATATTTTGACAACTTAAAAATAAGAACTACAGGTAACATATAGATAAATATCGGGGTATAAGAAAATATGTACTTCATGATATCTACATAATTGAACAATAATTAATATTGTAATATAGCAGATCTTTTTTCTTCTCAATAAGAATTTTTAAATTTTTCATATCCCGCAGAGGCTAGCTCAGTCTTTATCTACCTAAATAAAAACAGGTTGCTAAATTTCCAAAAACAAGGAGAAATTTACCGAAAAAAGAAACAAGAAAAATATTAACCTTTAATTTTGTGTACCCTTGAGGTACCTACCTAATTGACATTTATTGTAAAATGTTTTTTGTAATATATTTTAGACAATTATTGATTATTTTCTGTGCCAAAGGCTGACATAACATATTTTGACAGAGACAGACGAGACAAACTGTTTATCATTTATGTCAAAAGTCGAAAGAAATATTTCGTTTTGCTGCAGCGTAACAGCCTATTTGCTTTGTCCGGCTTTTCGAAAAAATAAAAATCCACATAACTTTTACATGAAGAATCTATATATACATAAATAAGAATCAAGAATGCAGAGTGTTATAAATACAGTAAAAGGCACAGCTCTTGGGGTCGCCGGTTACTTGACACCAGTTTTGAAGGTGGGTTCATTAATCATTTTATCTCGTCTATTGTGTTATCGTTGCATACAAAGTGATGAATAAATGTCAAGAGCACCGGATGTGGACTACAATTTGGTAATAAATAATCTTGTATATTCAGTCGATAACAACAATAAATTTAATATAAAGACCAATGTATTCTTAATAGAAAATTTTACACCCACTTATTTTGAGACGTTTTATTCACATACATCCTCAATCTGTAGACATCTTCAAACGAATTATCATAACTTAAATGAATTATTCAGGAATCTAAATTCCAAGAAACTGGTGTTCTAACTCCTGAAGAGTTTGTGGCGGCTGGTGATCACCTGGTGCACCACTGTCCCACCTGGCAGTGGGCGAAGGGAGAGGAGTCTAAAATCAAACCATATCTACCAGCTGATAAGCAATTCCTTATAACAAGGAATGTACCATGCTATCGGAGATGCAAGCAGGTATATTTAACATTAAGCTCCATTGAGCCATTATATAAAATTTTACAATTACTTTTAAACAATGTTTCACAAATATATTTAGTCTTTATGAAATACTAGCTGCGCCCTGCGGTTTCACCCGCGTAAGTCTAATTCAATTCAATTTTTTGTTGAATGGCAATTATGTTTTTGCACAATTTTGCCAGTGTCACGTTGGGAAGAGGATACA
>NC_052102.1:949110-963672 GCF_012273895.1 Zerene cesonia | reverse complement strand
AAAAAAGAAAGAAAATTTAAATAACAACTCTGCGCAGCACAAACACGTGTATACACTTACACCTCAGCAAACCGACCCGCGTAAGTCTATATCCCATAGGAATATCAGAATAAAAAGTTGCCTATATGTTATTCCAGTTGTACATCAGTCTATGTTCTGTACGTATGTACGTAATAAATTTCATTGCAATAGGTTCAGTAGTTTTTGTGCGAAAGAGCAACAAACCAAGGGTTTTTAATAAACATAACTAGCTTTTAGCACACTTATTAACTTTAGGCTTGAATTGGACCCACTTTAAATGGACAGATTTAATTCAAACTTTGTACCTTTTAGCACTCAAAAGGGACTATTTGAGTTTGATCAAATTCTGAATATTTGAAGTTGGTTTGATTTTTTTTATAGTTGTTTCGTTTATTTATTATCAGCTTATCTGAAAAACTTTGTATTTATGTGATGCAACCTTGCTTGTTTTTAAATGAGAGAAACAGTTCTTGTGTGATTGTAATAAATGTTTCAAAAAGAATATTAATACCACTACAGATAGAATACTGTGAGGATCATGAGAAAATAATTGAAGATGAAAATGATGGAGAAGGTGGCTGGGTGGATACGCATCACTATGACTCTGCAGGATCACCAACTGTTGAAGAGAAGGTAAAGCTATTCAAAAATAAATGATATTGACTATATATCCTACTACTGTTGAGGGGTATTGATTGTTTTTTTAATTTTGTTTTTAAGAAACAGGATGGAATTTTAATGTAATATAACACTAGCTTTAGCTTATTAGAACATAATATTCTCCAATAAGAACGATAGAAAGACAGAAAAAAAATTATTGTCTTTTAAAAAATGAAAATGGTACCGGCTTGTGCTTAAAAATTGGCAACTCGTTATAGGCGTAGCATATTCAGGATACCAAGTCAGGTTCAGGTTGGTAACACATTTACTTTTGAAAACAATTTGAATCTTTCATCTCATCACTTATTTCACTTTATGCTCTTTAATTAAAGTAAAGCACTGAACAATGATTCTTTGTTCTCTTTGAAACCCAATTAATCTTAAATCTGAACTTTTTTATTTCTTTGTTTTAAATCAAGGTATGCGAGATGACATTAGATGCAGCTGAAACAGGAGATAGTGATGGGGATGGGGATGGGGATGGAGACGATGACGATGATGGAGATGATGGGGAGGCTGAGGATATGGAGCACTTCCAGGAGTCTGGCTTGTTGGATGAGGTGGACCCGGTATGTTGTTAGCTGATGTAAATTTAAGGTTAATATCTGAAACTGTATACAAATCCAAAAAGTTGGTAATGCTTTCACAAAGTTTGGATGGAAAATAAATTGATTTTATATATTACATGCATTTGTTGTACGATATACTAGATACCGCTTTGCCCGCGTGGAATTAGGACATTTAGAAATGATTTAATGACTGACTATTCCTATTTTATCCCAAGGGAACATTTAATCTGTATTAAAGTATCCTGTCACCCAAGTTACGTCAAACCCTGTCTGTATACTAAAATTTATCAAAATCCGTTAATTTTGTGTATGTTTTTTTTTCATACTATATAATTGTATATATCGTGTTCGTGAAATGATGTGCGTTTCTCTCCGTTATTATGTATGTATGTATGTATGTATGTATGTCCGGCAGTCGGTGGCGCTGAGCACGCGCGCGGCGCGGGGCGCGGCGGGGGGCGCGGGGCGGGGCGCGGCGGGCGGCGCGCGCGGCGGCGACGAGATCGTGCGCACGCGCACGTACGACCTGCACATCACCTACGACAAGTACTACCAGACGCCGCGGCTCTGGCTCATCGGGTATGATGAGGTGAGCGTTTTTTTTTATGAGATTTTTTTTGGATTAGCTACCTTGGATAAGGATTTAGTTTCCGTATACCCGCAGATTAATGTAAATTGAAAATTCTAGATTTGTTCTATTTCTGCTGAATAATAATGCTAATATGCAGCTTAAAAGGTTGTCAGCTCTTGCGTAAATGAAAACACAGCTAGTTAATACAAATGATGGTGATGATGATGATCATGATGATGACATTAACTGTTAATGAACAGGAGCGCAAGCTGCTGAGCGTATCGCAGATGTACGAGGATGTGTCGCAGGACCACGCCAAAAAGACGGTCACCATGGAGACGCACCCGCACCTCTCCGGGCCATCCATGGCGTCCGTGCACCCTTGCAGGTGATATAACGTGGTTTTTTTCTGATTCTCTATTCAAGTCAGTGTGTGAAAGATTCGAAATGAAATGGAGATCTGAAAGGGGCTATCCATAAATTACGTCATACGAATTTTGGGTCCTTTTTATCCCTCCCCACTCCTTGTCACAGCTTACGAACCCACTCCCTTTGTATGTTTTCAAATTTTATGCATAATAAAAGGTAAATTCAAATCTATAACGCATCTTAGTAGATGTTTTAAATCTTAAAATGAGACATCACAAACGTTTTGATACCCCCTGCCCCTTGTCACACAATGTTACAATTCAATGATACTATCAGTTTTGAAGATTTTCAGTGTTGTTAAAAAAATACGCGTGTTTTTTTATTTGTTAGTATTAAACTTACCTGTTTTAACTCTAATTTATATCTATGTTCAAAATTTAAATTAATCACAATCGTGTCACCTGGTTTGGGCATGACAGCGAAGCATACGCACTTACTTTCAGATTTATTATAACAGAGACTAAGGTGTTTCTTACCGACTTTTGGAAACTATTACTTATTAACTATAACTTGGAAGCTATTTCCAAACACGTGGTACCGAATATGACGATTGAAAAACGCTTCTAAACATTGTCTAGTTTAAAAAAAAACATATATAAATTAAAATTAATTGATTTCCAGGCACGCCGAAGTAATGAAGAAGATAATAGAAACGGTGACAGAGAGCGGCGGCTCGCTCGGCGTGCACAGCTACCTCATCGTGTTCCTGAAGTTCGTGCAGACCGTCATACCGACCGTTGAATATGACTTCACGCAGAACTTCACTATACACTAATCTACCATTTTCTACCATAAAATTCTATCAAATATTTATAATCTACCATATTCTACCATAAGCTTCTGTCAAATACTTTTTTTTTTAGAAAACAAATTTGCAATCTCTGTATAGCTAGTGGTAGATGGAGGATGGAAATACAAGATTTGATATTAACTACCATCGCCAGAGTTTTAATGTCTAACATCTGAGTAGATACGTTTATATTTTACGGTCGATAAATATACGAGCATTATTATGAATAAAATTCTTCTATAGTTTGGAATAAATTGTGTGCAAAAATATCAATTTTAAAAATTAACGTCACTCCTCAGTGTCAGATAACACATATTTATCTGGCATCCCTTCCAATTAATTTACAATGAGTTTATTTCTATTCACGTAATTGAAAGTATATTAATTGATTGAATAATTACTCGCACGCTTAAGAGCCAGTGTAGCGCTAGTGTCGCTAGTGCATGACCTAATTTGAAAGCACAATTAATAATTATAAATGATGGTTTGATTTTGGAGAGGAAAGGCATTTTTGCTGCTCATCAAGCGAGAGTTAAGATTCACCATAAGCAGCTGATGATCGGACGGAACAAATAAAATTACAAGTCTTATCAGATTGATTTTTATTTATTTGCCGAACATGGTGATATTTTAGACTCGGAAGTATGTCGATAAAAAATAATAGTTCAGGGCGATACATGTACATACTTTATAGTTGATTTGATAATAATAAAAACGAAAAAAAATAAGTTTTGCAAAAAAAAGCAGCAGAAATAACAAATGTGCTAAGAAATGTGATATTGTAGGATTCGTTTGCGGCTGAATGCATTTATAATTCTATGCTGCTAGAAATCACAAATGGTTTGTAATAAAGCAATGAAATGCATAGTTAAAAATCTTTTATATATTTTTAATTTCCTGTATCGAATCACAGATATTTCTGCATTTTTTAGAACAGCATGTAGGTTTAGTACCCATAGGTGTTGGTTATTCAGAAACAACTATAAATACTTGAATGCCCAATATTGTTTGTAAGTCAACCTTTTATTCGTACAAAATACGCTCTTTCTGTGTTTATTATATAGTTTTAGATTCGATAGTTTTTAGTTGATAAGTTCAAATCACCACCCAATAATTACCACCAAATAAACTTAGCTTCTTTAAAAGCTTCTTTAATAAATATTTAAGCACTGCTTTATTCCTTTTTATTATTATATAACTTGAAAGACAGATGCAGTTAAAATTATCCAAACTAATTTTTACGAATAGGGGCCTATGATCTGGAGGCCTACCGTGACGTCATAAAGCAGTAAATGATCATTTCAAAATTTTAGGCTTCAAAATATTCAGGATTTCATTCACTTTTTGTGTTTAAAAATTATCTTATTCTGAAAATGTCGCAATCGCGAAGTGACGTCATAAAGTCAGGAATACATTACTATGAATGTCATAGTTATAGATTTTCGAACTTTTTTTGTATCTGAACAAAATTTAGCAAAACACATCTTTAGTTTGCCGCATGTATAACGTCATCACATCATTTAATCCATGCGACAAAAACTGAACAAAAACATTTTCTGTGGATGTAAAAGCAAGATAAAGAAATATTATTTTTTCTTTCATGGTCTTATTAAAAATGAAGTGTTGTCAATGCCAGTGTGGGAAAGTGATGGCGCTAGACCACGTATCTAGTCCCGTCCTGCTTTAGGACGTCATAGTAACCTCCCTGTAACGTAAACACGAACTGACTGTCTATAAATTATGACAATCTGTATGATAAGTTATTCTTGTATAATTACTCTTTCCTTAGTCTAAATTGGTTGGGTAAATAAATAATCGTGGAATAATTCTACACCTGCTAATGAAAATATCGCATGGAACATTGGACTAAATAAATATCAGTACAAAAACAGATCTCATGAGAACTGATAAAAAATATTAAAAAATTTACATGTTTTGAATGTGATATTCTGTGGAGATATTGTAGTGTTTATTATATGCCACTTCGTCAAAATTATTCGTTGCCATTATTTGAATGTAGTTTATGCTCTATGTACGGATCTCAATATAGATCAATTATCAAGCTTTTTGTAATTTTTAATGTATGTTAAGCTTGATTTTGTTATTTAAATAAATAATTATTTTGCGATTATATTGTATTATTGTATAAACCAACTTTACCCCAACTTAGGCATTCTGAACAAAATTGTTTAGAATGGCAACACTAATGACACGGCGGGGGAAATAGCGCCGCGTAAGTTCGATTCCTTTACGGTCTAATATCGAGTTAAGAACATTTCTATTTCTACATCTACATTTCGAATCAGTGGAAGTTTTCAAATATTGCTATTCTATCTTGCCCATGAATTTTAGTGAGATAAAATTGTTTTAAAGTAGGATGCAATAAGTAACAATAAAACAAAATCAATTATTCAATTATTTATTGATATCACATTCATTATGTACAAATAATGTTCGGTAATAAAATATATTCAGTACGTAAGAAGCATAATTATTACAAACGAAAGTATTCTATACAAAATAATACAACTGCCAACTTAACACGCTAGTATTGCTAATGTCCTTACTAAATTATACACATTGTATCAAAATGAAACTTCTATAAAACCTTAACTATTTGAATTATTGGGTAATCAAATGAAACAATTTAATATTTTTTTTATCCAAATCGTATTTAAAATCATATAAATTGATTATGAATTCCTATTTCAAACATTTTACACCAACACGAAAACATTAACAATACCATAAATATACAAAATTTAACATTAATTGGAATGAATTGTAATGTAAAATCTCTGCATCAACGGTGAATTATTTATTAAAATAATTTATAATTTAACCCCTTACATTTTCAAGCCCAATAATAATTGATAAACCTTCCCTCAATACCACAAATCGTAAAAATAAATAATCATTTCTATAAATATGAGAATGCTTTTGAGAGCGTCATACTTTTTCTAAAATATTAAAAGGAAATTGGGAGGGTGACTTGTGTAATCTTATATTATTTTGAAACTGGCGGTCCGCCCCGGCTTCGCTCGTGGTACGTATGTAGTCTATAGCTCACAAGGATAACATACCAACTAGGAAAACGAAAGAGTTTTTGAAATCGGTCCAGTAGTTCCCGTTCAAACAAACATACCTTTCAGCTTTATATTAGTATTAATATAGTATAGATGAAATACTCCAAACTACAACGCAAAAACAAAACGTGACTAGCAATGCGTATACTTCATCTAATTAAATCGATCGTTTGATTAATTGAATATAGTTTCGATAGATTTCACAATTAATAAAAAACTGAGAAGTATTTTTTAAGAAAAGTACATTCATTCATTGTACTTTGCTATCCAGTTTTAAGACCTTCGATCAACGAGACAAGTTTAAATTAACATTGGGAGACAGCCTAAATAATGAAAATTAAAAAAATATTTCATAGAAGTAAAAATTTCACTGAAACCTTACTAAATTCCTAATTCCACTGGGATTAATAGAATCTCTAATTAATATCATATCATTTTCGAAACTATATTTTAAATGTGAGATATATAGCACCAATTTTTTCACATTTTCTAAATATTGTACAGTTGATCGAAGGAGTTAATTCCTATCCCCCCCCTAAACGTCTATATATTGAATGCCGCTATAAATAATAATATTTAGATACATTTTATAATTTACAAGCTACCAAAACGTATATCAAAGTTCAGTCTAAATTTACTAAAAAAAAATGACCATAATCAAGTGGTCGATAATGTCATTTTTAATATCTTATAGTGATTATTTTGATATTTTTCTACATCGTTGGGTTGCAACAAAGCACATATCTAAGGTGGTATTACAAAAATCCTAAACATCGATACTTACTTTGAAAAACATTAAATTTGTCTATTAATTTTACTAATTAATATAAAAGTTCTCATTGTGATGCTACAACATTAATAGGTACACAATTTAATGTTATTTTAATTATTTTTGTTTCTCTCTTTTTCCTATCTTCTCAAAATTTTCAGCCAATTAAAAGTTTTTGTTTTTTATGGCTTACGATCACGGTTAAATATCGAGTCGTTTAAAATTAACTCCAATACATTCTTAGTGACGTTTTATTGGTATGCAACTCGAATTCGGACATCTAAAGTTAAAATATAAATCGTCATCAAGTTCTGTGCCTTAATGTAAATCCCAATAAAATGCAGGATTTTCAAATCCAGTAGTCACAAACAAGGCGGAAGTTTTAGATTTGTTTCTTCCTGTCCCTGTTCAATATGACGTAAGAATGTTTATCTCAAAGAGACAGACTTCCAGGATAATGGTCGAATTGGTTTATATAAGTTAATCGTAGTTTCAGGAACAGATTATGTCCAAGTAATATTCGTTTTTTGAGTCCTTGCTTGTTACTCTTAATTGGAAGATTGTTTTTATTTTCATGGTGTTTTGTTCCTTGCGATTTCTGTTTCGTCCGCTTCATAAATACGGTGTCAAATAATTCCTGGATTTAGCCTACGTTTCTTCGTATAAGCCGCATTACAGCTGGATTCGGTCGATATGGTAGGATTTTGTAGACTCGGTGGTCAGTTGGGATCGGTCTGTAGCAGCGCCAGGTGGTCACTTGTGGTGCAGCAGACGCAGCAGACGCAGCAGCAGCAGCGCCAGCAGCTTGTCGAGCGGGTCGAGCGCGCCGCGCTGCAGCCACTTGGGGATGGTGGTGCGCGCGTGGCTGAAGCCCAGCTTCTGCAGGATGTAGTCCACGCCGTACGGCTCGATCGACTTGCCCGCCCACGACAGCAACCTACATAACAAATGTTTAAGAACTAGAAGTAATAGAAAAAACATCTCCGTCATTAAACATGCACCTTTCAAATATGTACTTCCCAATGAGACTCTGAAATAGTAAAATTTTTTAGTGAAAAGGAAATTAAAAATAATACCACACGCGACTGAACATCAATCTGGAGTAAGGGGGACGCAATTTCTCTATACACCTCTACCACATGGTCCCCTAAATCCAACAAAGAAAGTAGTGTAGTGTCTCACCGCACGGTGGGCTCGAGGTGCCAGGTGAGGCAGTGGTAGTCGCGGTAGTCCAGCGCCGCGCCGCCCGCGCCCGCCTCGCCCGCTTCGCTCGCCTCGCCCGCCGTCGAGCGGCCCACCGGCATCTGCGCACATACACTTATTAGCACTTTCGACACAACACGGGTGCAATTAATACTAAAAAAGGATTTTAATAACAAATCATCTGGTTTGGAAAAGGACAAGGGGAATTATCAGTTTGAAACAGGAATTGTAATTAGTGCCAAGGTCTAATTTTACAGGACAAAATAGGCATAAACTTAATTAATGTAACGCAGAGATGGTTTAATGCTTCTGTAAAAAAAAAATGATATATTTAAAGTTGCCTTCTCTAATTTTAAATTCTATAAATAAATATGCCGTACCACCCGCTCCTTCTCTTTGATGTACGAAGAGATGAGGTCGTGCAGGAAGAGGAACGCCTCCGCGTCCACCGACACGAATATGTGGTCCTCGAACTCTGTGATGAAGCTGCACTCCACTACTGGTTTTGGATCTATATAAACAAATAATTATATAATTTAATGGTATAACTTGAATACAAAATACATTGAAATTAATTAGGCTATAATACACTACGTAAAATTGTCAGGGAGATAAATTAAATGTTAATTCAAACTCTTAAATGGATTGCCGTCTCGAAGGAGCAAAGCGCACCGTTCTCAGTGGGCACCTCCTGCGGCTGGCGGTGGCTGGTGCGCAGGTGCAGCTGCAGCGCGGGCAGCGCGAAGATCACCTCGCGCACGTGCCCCGACTTGCCGCTGCCCGACCCGCTGCCCGCGCCGCCCGCGCTGCCCGCGCCGCTCGCGCTGCCCGTGCCCGCCGCCGCCGCACTCGCTATGCCGCCCTCTCGCTCCAGCGACGGGAACAATTCGATTGCTATGGACAGTTATCAAAACTTCTTCATTGGAATTATTTACGTTTGTATAAACTTTGTGGGCAATTTGAATTGTTTATTTGAATTTATTTGCATATTATCTTTTTAATAACATATTATTAAAAAAAAATCTATCAGTTAAAAATTACGTATTAAGAATAGAGAGCACAGCCCATTTTCAATGAGTTCGTGTCTTATGCGAGTATTTATACGAGAGGAGAGAGGTGTGTCGGCCCGCACCGTCAATCTCGCTATCGGCGAAAGCGTACTGGAACCACTCGCGGAGCGTCTTGAACTGCGGCGGGAAGAGCACGGTGCGCGACATGCGGCACACGGTGGCCAGCGACTGGTGGCCCCCGGGCGCGGGGCCCGGCGCCCCGGCGCCCGCGCGGCCCTCGCCGGCGCCCCCCGCCGCGCCCCCCGCCGCGCCCGCGCCCGCGCCCGCGCCCCCGAGGCTCGCGGTTAGCGTTTGCACCGCGTGCACCTCCACTTCACCTGTTGCCAGTAACAAAAACGTGTTAATTTTTTTTAGTTTTATAGCATTGAAATGCTTTATAAATTAGAAATTTTGAAAGAATAGAAAAAAATTGATCACGAGGCAGGATTCACCGTAGCAACCGTTGCTACGGTTAGGCAAGAAACGCAGAATTTCGAATTAAAAATAAAAAATTTCGAATCCTGCCTCGTGATCAAATTTTTTCTATTCTTTCAAAATTTCTAATAAAAACGTGTTAAACATATAACTAATGCAATATTTATGGTTATTATTGAAAATAATGGTGCCTTTTACATTTCTACTTTAGCGAATGTTTTGTCATAATTCGGCTTATAGCGAAATACATTAAAATTAAAAAGAGAATCCCCAATTCATGCTCGCAGTATGAAATTAATGTGTCTTCCCTAATATATCGTAAACCATATCACCAAAATAACAGACACTATATTTGATGTGTCATACTTGAAACATAATTAATTTAGAAGATCGTCCAGAATCTAAACGTTACCAATTTCATTGTGGAGATTCTGAGCCTCGGTGGCGAAGCTGATGCAGACGTCCTTCAAACTGAACAGCGCCCACGACTTGGCCTTCAAGCTGTTGCCATGGAAACACGCTAGAGAGATGTTAGACCCCAGCAGCTCCATACTGCCGCCCAGGACACACCCTGTATAAATACACATTGAGTTATTTTGGTCGCTAAGCGGGTTATTGAAATGTGTGTGTTTGTTTATGAGAGAGAAAGAGGGGTAGATACGGAAAGGCTTTAAATATAAATATTTTGACTTTTATAGAAAGTTTTAATATTTTCAGATTTAAAATAACTCTATAGTATTAAACGATTATATCACTTTTAAATAAAATACAAAAAGTTTACGAATAAAAAAATACCGGCTTTGAAATATTTAAATTCACTTAAAAATAAATTGAAATTCAAACCTTGCTGGTTCGAACTCGGGTCGCTAGCGAGCGGCACCCCGGCCACGAAGTGCAGCACCTTCTGCCAGTGGCGGTGGTGCCGCAACACCTGCTTCGGCGGCTGGCTTCCGCCCGCCGTCGCTGTCGCTGCACATTTTTCGTGTGTAAGTGTTTTTGCACAGAATTACGAGGAAAACGGGGAAGTGACAGATTCAGATAAAGCAAACAACGGAAGATCTTTCCAGAATAAGTTGAAGTAAAAAAAAAAAATGGTTGCCTGTAAAGTCGGTTTTACGGGCGAAGATTTTACGTGACAACGTCTTTTTCTCGGTAGAATATTTATTGATATGAATATTATTAAATTGCACAATAGGAACAAGGAATGGAATGAAAATAAGAATTGCACAAATTTTAACTATAGAAAATATATTTCGTTTACTAAAAAGACAGAGACAGAGACACAAGCACGCGCCGATTCAATGCGCCTAATTCTCTAGTGCTGCGCGCGCGGCGGACCGATCATAGTTCGGTGACTCATCGTAACGTTACCGGGCGTTACACTTTTTCATGAGTGACTCCGAGCCGCAACCTAATTTAAGACGTTGTCACGTCAATATATCACTAACGGACATAGAGTTTGCCTATGAGTGTAGGAAACATCTAAATAAAGTACTTTTTTATAATTTAAGTTAGTTACTACTTGTCACAAGATTTTAACACTAAAATAATAAAGTATACATTATTGCATAATGTTTTTTTATTGATGTATACGTTACCGTAACATTGCAGACACTGTTGGATTCCAGATAGAATGTTACAGATGATAATTGTTCGAAAGTTAGCTATCTCACCAGTCAGATCATAAATTAACGGTTTTGCAATCGTACCGTAACATTTACCTATATTCCACAACAGCAATGGCACACACAAGCCGACAAAAGAACCATTCGCACCAGCAATCTATCAGAACCGAGTCACGTATACTCACGTTCCTTCCTGTCCCGTCGCATGGTGCCGTAGCTGGGGTGCAGCGAGCTGAACACGCGCTTGCTCGACTTGAACTGCTGCGTGAAGAACTCCTCCAGCTTCAGCTGCATCTTCAGCAGGTCCGGCGTCGTGCTGCGGCTCATCAGGATCTGCAGCTGGTGCCAGCTTAGCGTGCAGTGCGTGAGGATTGTTGCTGGACGGCTGGAGGTGATATAAAAAAATTAAGTTGGGTATATGCATATTGCATTATGTGTATATTAAACACCCATAATAAAAATTGGTCTCAAATAGTCAATTTGTCATAAAGACGCGTTATCAGTCACTCATAGTCAGCATTGGTCACGTATAGTCACTATTAGTCACAATTGATCTGTTTTAGTCATAAATAGTCCACATTAGTCACAAATAGCCAACATTAGTCAAGTGTAGTAACTTTTAGTCACAAATAGTCACGATACTCTTTTATTGTCATGAGTCAGTATTAATCACAATTCGTCAGCGAAATGCAGCGAAAAAGTGGAGAGCAAGAAGCAGCACCTGGCGGCGGGGCGGTGGCGGCGCGCCTGCCACTGGTCGCGCAGCGCGGCGCGCGGGCGGGACAGGCGCGCCAGCAGCACGGCCGTGCCCATGTACTCCAGCCGCAGCTCCAGCGCCGCCAGCCGCACGCCGCACACGTGCGCGGGGCTCCCGCCCGGCTCCTCCTCCACGTGCACTGCGCATACGCATGGACGATACATTAGATGAATAATTCCGTTTGTGGAATATCAGCTAGACGGTCTTTATATCCGAATCGGATACATAATATATAATAATTACTCGCCAGCACAACAATGTCTTGTTTTCAAGTTTTGTCAAAATAACATCAATCATCACATTTTCCAATTCGCGACACCAATAACCTCTATTTTGAAAGAAGAAAGAAAGAAATAATGTTTATTTAACACCACCACATTTACACACAGTTAAATTAAAATTAAAATTAAAAAGTGAACTTATGACTAAACAGTGTGGTGATAAAAAGGGTATCTACTCAGCGTGTGCTACGCGTAATGCGCAGCGCTGATTTTCAGTAGCCCCTTGGCTACGTTTTGGACGTCTATGGGCGACGCAATCTGCTTGCCAGCAAGCCATACGTATGACTTTTTGATCCTTCGAGCCGGATCATCGCTACTATACGGCTAGCACGCAAGTGCCGTGCGCGCTCACCGTGCGCGTGCAGCTGCGCGAGGCTGATGGCGCCGCCCACGATGCCGGCGCGCGCGTCCAGCGCGGAGCCGCCCAGCGCCACGCGCACCACCATGTGGCGCCGCCGCGTGCTGCCGATGCTCAGCCGCCCCGACGCGCCCAGCGACCGGCTCTGCCAGCTGCGCACCACCACGTTACGTTACGTTACGTTACGTTACGTTACGCGTTACATGCTCACACGTAATGCGGACAATGAGGCAGGAAAATTATTAAATTGATTATTATTATTCTTAATACCCACATAAATTTTACTAATTTTAAATATTAAACGTTATACACATATAATGTTACCTGACATTCCCCATAACGTTGCCCATGTTCATGTGAATGTTGAGACGCGTAAAGTTGACGGCGAACAGCACCAAGGTTTCCCACGCAGCGCCCCACTGCTTGCTCTCTGAGGGACAGTAATTTTTACATTTTTAAGTATTTAATAATTAAGATGAAGAATGTTCTAATACTGTTTATTTCTCTTATCTTTAACATAACATTTTGGAATATAACTCACCTTTCGACTTTTGTGGATCGAGTGTTTTCGCCTTTTCGCGTTGTGGTAGAACTGGCGACACCGGCGTGTTATTGCTGGTCGATCTATAAATGTTTCTTTCTATTAACTATTTATCAATATATACTTTAGTGGGTTGAAATATTATCTGTTTCAAACTCACCCTTTCGGAACTAAATTATTTTTTTCTATTTTGCTTTACTCTTTACTTAAGAGGGCGCTACCCCGTGTAGATGATAAAAAATACTATTTTAAAATATTCTTCCGATACATATTTATAATATGTAGGTATTAAAAAACAAGTAGTTCGACAATGAAAGAGGCAAGCGACTGTCCACTCACGGCTGGTCGAGGTCCAGGCTGACGTCGCCCAGGAACAGGCGGCGCACGATGGAGCGGCGGTACCAGGCGCGCGGGAACGCGAGGATCTCGCCCAGCCGCCGCATGTCGTACTTGAACGACGCCGAGCCGACGTCCACGATCGCTGTGAACGGACTCGCGTTTTACCATCAAATTCAAATTTCAAGTTTCAAATTGAACAATACAATTGTTTAAAGTGTAATGCTAATTTCGGTGATTTTTTGTGAAACAGTTAATCAATTAACGATTATAATATATTGCATCATAGAATATATGACTAAGGTATAAAGGTATGATGTAACTCATTTTCCAATACTGTTTAGTATTGGGACATTGAACTCCATATCTCATTGTTCCTTAAACTATTTTAATGCTTAAATTATAAACTATAAAACATTAATTAAAGTGCATTAGATATCATTTTCTAAAATAATACACTATTGACTAATGATGTAAAACCAAAAAGTGCAAAAAAAAAGAAAATTCCGCTTCCAGAAATTTATTTTGCAATGTCACTGCCACACTCACTTGAGAACCGAACAGTCGCCTTGGACTGATCCTGGTCCGTCTGAAAGTCCAGTTTCCTGAACCTGGAGAGGTGGAACTTGACGAACTCCACGTTGATGCTGAGCGAGTCCTTCCGCTCGGTGTCCGCGAGCGGCGACCACTGCGCCTCCTTCAGGCTGGACTTCTTGCCGCCGTACGGGTGGAAGATGTAGACGGAGAAGTCTGCTAGACACCCTGTGACGCTTAGCCCGCCCATTGCGATAGCTGCTTCCGCCATTTCTCTGTGGATCATATTTATTTTTTCGTGCTAAGTTGAAGTGGAATTACTCAGTTTATGGCAACTTTCGTTATTTGTTACTGAATCACGTGAAAACTACTGAATTGATTTCTAATTCAAGTTATCAGTTTTACACTTGCGTATCCGAATAATTCATACGCTATATAGCTTTTTTCTTCTGGTTTTGTTCGTAGGTGTATAATGTAATAACGGTAGTATAAAATAAGTAAGAAATTAATTAGTATAGTTGAGGGTAAATCTGTTTCTGTTGAATAAA
>NC_052102.1:934792-948110 GCF_012273895.1 Zerene cesonia | reverse complement strand
AGTCGATTTAGGAAATGGAATCGAGTGGCGAAGGCACGTCGATCAAATAATATCCGCGAAAAATAGGTTCTCGTTAACGCACGAATGCCACGTGTGCAAGCGACGCGGGTGGTCTTGATATCGATAAAGGTCTCGAAGGGGAGACGTGGGAAGACGCGGCCAGTGGAGACGAAACAAACCAGCAGTCGGAGACTGTAGGGCTGTCTCCACGGGCACACGTAGAGGCGGAACCAAGGGCGCAGCAGGCTAGCCCTGAGACATCGCAATGTCCGCTCGGGCACTGCGTGCAATTAATCGAGCAAAAAAGTTGTTGTAACTAGAATGTGTAATTTAGGTAATGGTGTTTATATGTTGTTGTACATTTGTTATGTTTTTATATGTTGTGTTTATTTTGTTTCAAGTAGTGTTTAAGTTTGTATGTAAATTTCTTCTATAGTATGTAATTGGGATCTTGTTGGGGAGAAGTGTAATAAAGGTAGTATAAAATAAGTAAGAAATTAATTAGTATAGTTGAGGGTAAATCTGTTTCTGTTGAATAAACCAGTCTGTCGTTGAAGCCCGCCTTTCATTGACGTTCCATATAAAAGGAAGTATTTTTATGTATAAGACAGTTTTCTCTCTTTCTCTCACTCTAAATTATCCTCAAATCACATTTTTTTGTCAATTCCAACTAATATTGCAAACGAATTGATCGACGAACATATGATAATGATAAATATAATCAGCGCAAACAAGTAGCAAAGCTGAGTTCAGTGCACTCACTCGTCACTGGCGCGCTTGGAGCTGAAGACGATCTGCAGGCTGGGCAGCTGCAGCAGGCACTCGACGCGCGAGGCGGGCAGGCAGCTGAAGCGGAAGGCGGAGGGGCGCGTGTGGAAGTGCACGATCACGTCCACCGGGAACGACGCGTACACGTACTGCCCGTACGAGCCGCCCGCCTCCTCCGCGCCCGACCCGCCCGACCCGCCCGAGCCGGACCCGCGCCGCCCGGGTGCCGCTTCTGGTGAGGAATACGCGTTAGTTTTTTTTTTTTGGTCCTTCGAGCCGGTTAGTGCGGCTACTTTTAGCAGATTCTAAGACTAAGTATGTGTGTAAATGGGTAAAAAAAAAATAAAAACTTTCTTATAGCGACAACTATACACATTTGAAAAAAAATTATCTACTGCCTACCCTCTACTATACAAGATTTTCATATAAAATGGCATAGGAAAATACCTGGTGTAGGCATAGAGAAGGAAGCCTTTGTCGGAATAGGTTCCAGAGTCTGCTCCAAGAACTCTAGGATATGCGGACTGATGATAGTTTCCTCCGGTATACTCTGGAGGGTGATCCAGGCAAATAGGGCTGCTTTTTTGGTGCCCATCTTTCGCGCTCCCACCACGTTGGGAGGGGGGAGGTTGGGTATTGACTGTGGAGACGCTGATTCTTCTGGCAGTGTTTTTGATTCGTAGTGTACCTGTTAAATAAGATGAAACACGTCTATTACTAAGTTTAATAGGTGCATTCTATGTTCTTCAAATTTTAAAACTCAGTGTGTATGACAAATGTCTTGGACAAATGTTTAATCAGCACACACAAATGGGTCGCTATAATAAAAAACGTATCAGCTATAATTTAGATCATTATATGTAATGGTTTAAACAGAGATTAACTGGATTTTTATAACCACTAAAATTGTATCATCACAATAACCTTTAGCTGTAATCCCGGCACTCTAAACACGGTAACATCAGGGGGTGGTGGCAGACGTGGTTTGCGACGTGCGTTTGGCGATCCACCCAGGCCACCAGGGCCAAGATTCCCGCTAGCCCCCAGGGGCACGCCAGCACCCAGGGGCCCGGGGCCGGAGGGTGTCGCGGAGGGCACGCTGGTGCCTCCCATTTCAAGCCCGGAACCGGCACTTGCTCCCGCTCCAGACAGCCCACCAGATGCTGAACGCCCTACACGGGATCTGCCGCTAAGGATAAAATGAAAAGATAATTTACATATTCATCCACGGTTTACTAATAACTTATACCCAAGACTCATAAAATTTTAATAATAGTACTCTTCAACTAAAATAATAAAATGATAAATATCTATTGATAGTTGACTCCGACTGGCATAAGAAAGTCAATAGCCACCTCGAAGGACCATAAAACCATGAATAGTAAATATTTACATTTTTAATTCATCGTCCTTCGTAGGCTCCTTGGTGTGCAGGACGCACTTGCCACTGTTGATGTGCACCTTGACGTCCAGTTCAAAGTCGATGTTTGGTTCCGCTGTCTTCGCTTTGTTTTGTTTGCCTTCTGACTGACTTGCGCCTTCTGAAGTTGTACTGTGGGAAAAAACATTTTAAGATATTCATTATTGAAACTAGTAAAAAGTGTATTGGTTTTACCACGTTTTTCTAGATTAATTATTAAAATGAGCCTATATAATGCATTTATCTACAATGTTATTTTATAATTTATCTAAATAAGAAAATTATTTTTTTCATCAATATATTGTTGTAAATTATGTTAAGCACATTACACATAGCGGGAAGATACTGTCGTCTAAGATACAGGTTGGAACCTAGTTTAGACGACTTGTGTCCATAGTTATAAGTTTTTAATTAATAATAATTAATTTTCAAATAATAATTTGAACACAAGTGTAAATAAATACTACAAAAACACTTTTAATGGTGCATTTTTGATGAGCTGAGAGAGTTTTTGAGACGTGAGACATGATACAAAACTTAATATATACACGTACCTGGTGTCCGTGTTCTTCCGGGGCAGGTCGAGCGAGTCGGGCCAGGTCTGGCGCGGCTGGAACGAGACGGAGCGCGCCGCCCCGCCCGCCCCCGCCCCCGCCCCGCTCGCGCCCCGCAGCGACCCGCAGCGGGACGGCCCGGGGCCTGCGCATACGAGTAATTTCACTTATTTTTAATTGGCAGAGGATTACCTGCTGTTCTACCTGATGGGAAGGGAGCTGAGGCGTAGACGAGACTTGTATATGGTTTAGTTTGTAATAGTTTATATGCATGGTGATATAAACTATTACAAACTTAAAGCATATTTATCCGACTGAATTTCTTTGGTTTTAATTGTCATAGAGTTCAACAATTCATTACCATCGGTTCAGAAAACTTTAATAATACATGTTCAAAAGTGTAAATTACTAAAGTTTACATTAATTAAAAAAAAAAAAGTATATAACATACAATGATGTACTTTTTCTTTTTTTTACCATAGCAAGATGATAAGCATCACCAAATACGTACCAGTGAGCGTTTCGCTGTCCATGGAGCTCCAGGACGCGCCCTCGATAATATCGGCCAAGCGCGTGTCGTCCTCCGCCAGCAACAGCGTCTCGCCCGAGTCGCCCACGCTGGTGAGGCTGCCCGCGCTGGCGAGACTGCCCATGCCCAGCCCGATGCCGGCCAGGCTGCCCACCGTGCTGGCCGAGGGCAGGATCAGCCCGGCTGACGCTGGCTCGCCGATGCTGGAAAGAATAATTCAAAAGAAAGTCAGTAATCAGAAATCTGTCGAGCTATAGATATGATACTTTTGATCAGTAAATTTGACAACATTATTTAGTAATTCAATTAATATTCAGAATTGAAGCCATTACTACGAATTACGTTTGGAACAATTCCAAAGCCTGAAATTGTCTCGATGTCCATAATTAGGAAGCTGACGTAGGTTTTTGGTCCTTTGAGCCGGTTTGTGTGAAATTCCTTTCGATGACTTACCTGTCCGTGTCGGGCGGCAGCGGCGGCGGGCGGCTGGAGCCCAGCCCGAGCTTGCCCTTGGTGATGGAGCTGGCGCGCACGCTCTGCCGCCGCAGCTTCTGCAGCATGTCCCTGCGGTCATATGTACATTTTAATACGTTCCCATACCAAAGAAATAAGAATATACGTTCGGTAATGCGTAAACTGTCAATAATGTTGTGGTAAATGAAGAAAAAGCGCTATCCATCATCATTCCCTTGCACATATAAAATTTCTAATTGGATTGATTTCTAATTTCTAAAGAGAATTGATGAACGCACTACTTCTGGTAACCTATCCATCCTCCTAACGTTAGATATATGAAATAGATATCCGTCGGTATGATATTTGAAGCGAATTACGTGCAAATGTCTAGATCAGTCTATCTTTCGTAACCGGATCAACGGACAGACCTGCGGAAGTCCTTGAAGACGAGCGCCTCGAGGTCCTGCAGGCGGCGCAGCTCGTACTCCACGGTGCTGTGGCTGGCGCCGAGCGCGCGCAGGTCGCTGATGATCTTCGCCTGCTCCGTCATCTCCTTCTCGATCAGCTTCGACCGCTTCTTGGCGTCCAGCGACGTGTCGAACACGAACGCCGGCAGGTGGTCCGTGTACTTGCGCCGGAGCACTATGCTCTCCTGTGCGTGGGTATTATAAGCATTAATGCGAATATTGAAGGAGTTAAAATAACTTTTCAAAGATTACGTTTGTTTATTTGTCGTTTTAATAATTTTAAACGATATGAATATTTTACACTTTTATGTATATAATTCTAGATACAATACAATGCAATGTTTTTCTATACTTACTTGAGAATCTTTGCTGTTATCAGCTTCATCATCTAAATCACTCTCATAATCCATTTTCAAGGGATCCTCTTCTTCAAAACCTGTTGATTTTTATAATTAGAGTCATCAAGGTTATTTTGCTATCAATTGAATCCTACAAATCCTACTAATATTATAAATGCGAAAGTTTGTAAGGATGAGTGTGTATTTGTTGCTCTTTCACGCATAAACTACTGAACCGATTGCAATGAAATTTGGTGCCTAGACAGCTGTACAAGTGGAATAACGTACAGGCAACTTTTTATCCCGATATTCCTGCGGGATACGGACTTACTCGGGTGAAACCGCGGGGCGCAGCTAGTTCTATATATATTGACATTTACCAGTTAACATTGTGAGAGTGTGTCCCAAAGCGGAGAGCTGTTTGCCGACATTCGTATCCAAGTGTATGTCCACGCCTTCCATTTGCCACGACACGTTCAGGAACCATTTTGCGTTTTCTTCAAAAAAAAAAAAAAAAAACTTTGTTAACACTTGATTATAAATTAAAATACGATAAGAGAAAATCGAAATCTAACTGATTTCAAGCAAGTTTATGTTTTAATTATACATATGTGTTGAGAGTGACAAGTTACAATGCTCCAGTGTAGTCCATTTATATTTTGTATTGATTAAAGTAATTTACTCTGACATTATTGCTGGACCTGCTTAGCTATTGCTAGTTCTGTATAAATTTCTCATATCATTCCGATAATTAAAATATGGCATATTTTGTAATCGCACAAAATAAAACCGTATCTTTTTTGCTTCTTACTTTAATGAGTTATTATATACCTCACCATACCAATATAGTATGTATGTAGGAATAATAGGGTTTTAAAATGTAAATAGTAATATATTAAGTCTTATAGCATTGAAATGCTTTATAAATGAGAAATTTTGAAAGAATAGAAAGAATTTGATAACGAGGCGGGATTCGAACCCGTGTTTTTTGCTACGGTTTGGCAGCTTTGCTACCCAGCCCATTCCTTCTTCAGGCCACTAGAGCACACACTCACCGCTGCGGCGCGCGGCGGCCGTGCGGCTGCACACCTCGTAGGTGCCCTCGGACACGCAGCACACGTTGACGCACGCCTCGCTGGGCTCCGGCTTCCAGTCGTCCAGCGACGCCTCGAAGTCGCGCGCGAACCGCAGGCAGAGCCCCACGAAGCGGCCCTTGCTCACCAGCGCGCCCGAGCTCACCGCCGAGATGCTGGTGCTCTCCAGCGTCACCACCACGGCGCCGCGCTCGCCCTCGCCCAGCGCGCCCTCGCCGCCCCAGCCCCAGCCCCAGCCCCACCCGCACCACTTCGACTGCCGGACATGTCAATACTCAATGTCATGCAAGTATATATAGCGCTACATACTATAAAACAATCCCTTTAAATTAATGTATGAATGTTTAGATCTTTCAAAGTACACAACGGATTTTGATGCCTTTTTTTTTATAAATGAATGTTGTATATGTTGAGAAATAAAATTATATAAACCATCATATAACAAAATTTAAAAAACTTCAAATGGAATTATTAAAGAATCAAAGAAATTAAAAACACTCACGACGGGCGGCTGGTTGAGCGGCAAACAAATGCCTATATCGTCCACGTTGAGCTGCAGGAACAGCGTGCTCAGGTGCGGCGTGCCGATTTGTGACGTCAGTTGCACCTGCACATACACAATACAGAATTGTGTACAACATTGAAAAAAACATATACCAGTATTTAACAATAGTAGGGGAGGGCAAGATGCTAAATGTGTACTAGAGCCTCTCGGAAACCTATTGGAATTCGCAGATTAGACGACAGCGAGAAGAAAAGTCCTAGTCCTATATATAAGTAAGAAAAGTCCGAATCAAGAATAATAAGAAAGAAGGAACCTTTTGAATTCGGTTAGATATTTATCTAACCGAAGGCAGGGAGGGTTTCATTAGAAGTCCAAACCTCTCGGCGCGCAGTTATGCAAATAAGTGTCCTACAAGGTTCTATTTTAGGTCCTATTTCTCGTCTCCCACAAGATTTTTTGTTTTATTTTCAATTTATTTTAGTTGCAATAGAACTTCCATTGCATATAATTATTACAATAAAAAACAACTGACAGACAGTACATTGAAATTAGCAAGAACTTCTCAACCACCAATGCTTACTTATAACATCATCATAATCCCAAGAGATTATCATTAGTTACACACACTCATTAACCAACCAAACGGCCAGCCCACCTTCTCGAACACCTGCTGAGTGGCGGCCAGCACCTCCTGGTTGAGCGTCATCCGCTTCTCGTTCCAGTACTCGTACGCGTTCTTGTAGTTGAGCCAGACCAGGATGGCGCGGTCCACCGCCACCGGCTGGATGTACACCAGCGGCCGCTTCAGCGTGATGAGGACCACTTCCTTGTCCTCCCCGCACACTATCTCCTCTTGGAACGCGTTGCGCATCGCTGGGAAGGAAGGAGGGATCAAATATAAATAAAAATGCGGATAACTCTTGTTAACAATTTAAATAAAATCCAAATGAAATATAACTAAAATATGCGTTTTAAAGGCGTCGATAAAACGATTTTAGTAATGGCATGAAAATACAATACGTAGTAGAAAAGTCAAATAGTTTAAGTAGAATGCATTGTTTCATCTATTTCAATAGAAATAAAAAAGTACACTTACATATTCTTGTGTTGAAGAAGGCATACTGTTGGAACTCCGGCTCGGCCTCTTCAAACATGGCGTTTCGAATTAGTTGGCCTAGGCTCAGATTTATATCCACCTGAAAAGAGTACGTATTTTAGCCCATGGATCTAATCACTTTTGATAGTTTTAACAGGATTCGCTGTTTGAAGTTTGTGTAAATGGATGCTCAAAGACCACAAACTTAAGTAAAAAAAAAAAAAACACAAAAAAAGCGTTGTGGCAACAAAGAAATGGCACTAGCCATTCTGATATTAATTGATTTAACATGGCCAACTTTTAAACTGAAAAGAAAACAGGTACTTAGTAATCATATATTAACACAAATATTTGTCTCGACAAATATGTCTAAAAATGGCACCCCCCCCCCCTCTATAGAGGCGTGTGCGTGTGCGTGTGCGTGTACAGGCGCGGCGCGTACCTGCGCGCGGGCGAAGAGGCGCAGGCCGTGCGCCTGCGCGGGCTGCGTGACGTTCTGCACGCGGTTGGACAGCTCCAGCTCCACGGCGCCCGTCTCCAGCCGCACCGCGCTGTTGCTGGGCGTCGTCGCCGTCAGCTGGATGCGCTGCGGATGCGTACGCCACTTTATGCTCTACTTCTCGCTCGATATAACATACCAGTATACAGTAGATTAGATAATATTGTGACAGAAATCCCTATTAATATCATCAATGAGACAGTAAGTGTGTTTGTCTTTCCGTCCGATATCGTTTACAGAGATAATATCAGGCCCGTTAAAGGATGGAACGGGAACTATACAGGGAAATTCCGACACTGCCTTTCCTATAACCCCGGACAAAAGATAGTTTTTATATAAAGTAATCGAGCTTTAAAAAGTGAAGTCCCGTGTCCCCTAGTGGGGTATGGGGTAGATGATATACATCTGTTTCACTGATCGATTTTCTTTATGGACAAGTAGGTGATCAGCCTTCTGTGTCCTGCCAGACCGAGACATTTTTTTTTTTTATTGTCCCCACCGGGAATCGAACCCAGGACCCCTCGGTTCTACGCTCACGCGTTTACCACTGTACCAAGGAGGCGTCAATCGAGCTTTACATGTTGCTAAATGATAAGTCACTTAGTTTAATGGGACTATTTAAATTGTTGATGCAGTGTTAACCACAAATTTGTTCACACTTGAATGGAATGAAAAGAGAAAACACTTGCACTAAAATCGTATTAAATGCTTAACTTTTTCGAGACCGATTTCATCTTAATGATGATTAATATTATCTAAATTTAAAATATTTTTAACAGTCCTAAAACATACCACGTGAATTAAGCGCCAAAAAAAGGTTAAATACCACAGCTCTTACTCACTTTGATTCTAATTAATAGGGAGAACAGTATTCTGCTCAATGCAGAAGACGACGCATCTTCCTCATTCCACAAAGGCACGGGCTTTTCACCACCGTACACTTTCTGTACTACTTCGTTCACTTCCTAAAATGAGAATTTTTTTTATGAAATGGAAATTTCTAGTCAGTTCAAATAGAACAGCAGGCTAGAATCGAATTTCTATATTGTACCTTTTTATATTAGATAATAATAATTCATATGCAAAGTATTTTATACACCAATTAATTTCGAAGAAATAAGACAATTAGGAATTTGAAGACCACGACCCACAAACTTACCACACAATTACACATAACCACCATAGTATAGAGTACAGCGGAAGCGCATACCTTCATGAAGACCTTCTGCACGAAGACCAGGTGGTTGAGCAGGTCGGTGGACAGCGTGTGCTCGAACAGGCCGATGTCCGCCGTGGCCGCCAGGTAGCGGCCCGCCATCAGCACCGCGCCCTCCGCACTCGCTGATATACAAATTAAATAAATAAAACACAATTATTAAATGATCCATTAACTACGAAACTAGTTAGAAAGAAAAAAAGAAAAAACATTTATTTGGCGAAAATATGACGCTAAACACAAAAATACAGATGAAATGAAAAAAATAAAATAAAACAATAATAATAAAAACAAAGTTAGGAATTGTATTTCATTATGTCATGATTGTATTAACTGCATATTGCTTTTTTGAAGTGATAACTCGGTGAAAACCGAGAACGGGTTAGTTACGTAACGCGCTACGCCAGTTTATTTTGCCTTTCCTTAACGCATACAGTTACATTAGTTTAAGTCACTTCTGTAGGGCGCCCTGAAACACACGTTTTTTTACTCTAGTCACTATTAAAGTTTTTGTCAATTTTTCCGTGTAAATCTCACGTCATACGAACTGCTTGAAACAACGTGCATTGTGATCAAAGTGATTGAACTTTGCTTTTTACATACACACGAAATTTTATAACACATCCTATATATTTTGGATAGAATAAAAAATATTCAAGTTTATTTTTAATGTATGAAATGTCTAAGTTAAATTTTATAAATATGTTCATCTTATATTAATGTTATACATATTCATCATTATTTATTAACATTAGGTGCAGTTTTCAGTGTACACGTACGTTGGGCATCAGTAGCGTCGGTGGCGTCGGTAGCGTCAGAGGCGTCGGTGGCGTCGGCGCGCGGTTTCTGCGGGCGCGTGTCGGCCGGCGCGCAGTCGAGCACGCGCGCGCGGCACGACACCGCCGGCAGCGACACCGACGCCGCCGCCGGGATGTTCGCTTCCGTCACCTGACAGCGGCGCACACGTCAGTGTGGACAGGGATAAGATAACAACTCATACAGACACTCTCATATATCTTAAATGTTACACGCGATGAGAAATTTTTGAAGATTAAAAAAAAAAGCTTAATTACGAGGCGGGATTCGAACCCGCGTCAATTTGCCAAACCGTAGCAATCTAGCCTCTCGGACACCCGTGATCCCGCCGCAGCAATTGACTTTCTTCTACTCTTTTGGTTTCATGTGCCTATTATTGAGACGATTAAAAACTATCTCAACCAATATAAATAATTTTTTCAAGGATTACAATATTGTATCGATGGAATGCGACTTTTGTTAAATTTAATTTAATGCACGTTAAAAATAAAGTCAATTCGTATTTGATGTTTCCTAATACAATGTTTGACTTGCATCAATTTCATTTGCTTATTTTTCAATTCTAGGAAGGAAGAAACTACTGATTCCTGCGATAAGTGCGTTCAACCAAACAAATTCTTTTGTTTCGTTATATTTGTATAGATTATATACAAATATAACGAAATTACTGTATAATATATTAAATATGTAATATTATATATTATTAATATATAATATTACATAGTGAAAATTGTTGCAATAGATTTTTTTTTTAGAACAGAGTGAGCAAAGGAGCTGGTTGGTCGCCTGATGGTAAGGTCACCACTTCACAAGGCCATGATCGTTTACAACAACAAAAGCAAATACGTGTGAAAATGTGTCAAAGTGTATCCGTGTGCGTGTAAGTGTACAATGGTGGCGTCGGCGTCGGCGTCGGCACCTGCAGCTTGGTAACGAAGCTGAGCGAGTGGTGCGGCAGCTCGACGGTGAAGTGCGCCTTGCCGGCCGTCACGCCCGAGCTGTGCACGCGCTCCATCTTGTACTGCGCCTGCAGCGACGGCAGCAGCGCCGCCGTTATGCTCAGGCTCTGCGGTTACAACGAGGTGCCGTGTTTACTGGTTTTATGTAATTTCCGGTTGGTTAATTGAAATTGAGAGGATAGAAAGCTAGCTGAGTTTTAGTTAATCTCTTTCGGTTAATATTTTAAACATACAATAAAAAATGGGATTCGAAGTAAATCTTTGTACAATTTTGTTAAATATGTAACTTTCAGGAGAGTTAATTTAGAATTTTTTTTTTTTATAAAAGGTTAAGGCCCACGTCTCGCTAAGAGCGTAACCCAGTTGTAGGTAAGTGGAATGGAGTGCAAAGCGTGCAGGGTGCAGGGTACCTGCAGCACGAGCGAGAACTGCAGGTGCAGCGGCTGCAGCAGCGCGTCGGGCGCGGGCGGGGCGCGGCGCGGGGGCGGCGGCGCGGCGGGCGGGCTGCCCCCCTCCTCCTCCGACCCGTCCGCGCCGCCGCCCGCGCCGCGCGACAGCCGCGACGCCGTGCGCGTCACGCCCAGCTCCTGCTCGCAAACACGGATAACTATCTTTTATCATGTCATGCCCATGAACATTCGCAGAGTAGTGCCTGCGAATGCGTTGTCCGCTTTAAGAGGTAAGGGACTAGGAACGGATTGACAACTGGAAAGAAGGAATGGACCCTGGGAAAGGTAAGGAAAAGGCCCCCGCATGATACTATTTCACGCCGGTTTTCTGTGAGGATGTGATACTTCCCTATATACAACTATCCCTGGACGTATAGACCATCTATTTCTATCGATCGTTAGAAAGACGGGTAACCTACAGAGATAAGTAATTTATATCATTTACTGAATGAAGAAAAACAAAAACAATGTACAGCAAATTTAGTTTTATGAAAAGGAAAAGATTACTTTAACTTTATAAAACTAGCGGACTAGCGGTCCGCCCCGGCTTCGCCCGTGGTACATATATAGCCTATAGCCTTCCTCAATAAATGGGCTATCTAACATTGAAAGAATTTTTCAAATCGGACAAGTAGTTAGTTAACTAATCAGCTTTATAATATTAGCTTAGATACACTTAAAAAGAAGTGATTTGTATTAAACATATTTTTGCATATTCCGTGTAGCAAAGCGTTTCAAAATGCTATCCCCATGTCCCTGGCAGCGTGGCCACCGGAGGGCGGCGCGTACCTGCAGCGTGGAGGAGAGCTGGCGGCTGGAGCGCGTCATGACGCCGTGCAGCGCGACGGGGTGCTGCGGCAGGTCCACGCGCACGCCGCCCACCGACGCCAGCGCCGTGGCGCCCAGCCGCCCGCCCTCCCACGAGTACAGCGCCTGCGACTTGCCCACGCTCACGCGCACCACCGTCCTGGGGGGGGCAAGCGTACTCATTATATTGTCAACTAGCTTTTGGCATACGTTAAATTTGCAAAATATTAATAGGTGTTATTACGTCTTTATAGCTATTAAAAAAATACCATAAATATCTACATATCAATGTTATTACTCATATTGGTCTGGTTTTTTTAGCATACAATACATGATTTTTCATTAAATCGTTCGATATTAAATTTTAAAGTTTATAGCTCGCTAGCCTAGCTCCCCACCCCCCTTAACTAATCTCCATAAGATTACAAAGTCGACATGTCTGAACGGTTCGGTGGGGTGCAGGGGCTGGTGGCTGGTGGCTGGTGGTTGGGCGCACTCACTGGTGGTTGGGCGCGGCGCCCTCGAGCAGCACGATGGCGGTGCGCGCCAGGTTGCCGCCCAGCGCCCACTGGCGCGCGCGCGACGCGGACAGCGAGCCCTGCAGCGACGTGATCTCCGCCTCCAGCTTCAGCCCCGACAGCGACGCCAGCAGCCGCGTGCGGTGGATCCTGATACAACACATGATTAACGCCCATCTGACTGATTTCGAGCGTCGATTTTCCATCGAACACCCTTATAATAATATACTTTCCACCCGCGTGATCAATGAAAATAAATATCAAATTTCTAATATATCGCCTAACTTTATCGATCTCAATGGATTTGTTGCGATAGTTAATTGTAGACCCTTTATTTTATCGTTTGTTAAGCCTAATAATTATTATAAAAATAGTGTATACTTAGCAGCGCCGACGACGACAATGCCAGTCCCGGTGGCCGTGGACGATGAATTGCTGTTGTTTTGTTCGCGGGAACTCGGTCGAGCGCTTTTGGTACGATACGCTTCCGGTAGTTCCGTGGATACAGAGAATCTATAATTGTTTCGAATAATATAAATAATAACATTTATGTCTTAACAAAATTGAGACACACTCGAAAGTACAAATATACAATTTTTTTCACAATAAATAAATCTCTCTCTCTCTCTTTCTATATATGAACTCGTTCTCTATCTCTCTCGCCATACCTGTGCGTGATGGTGTCCGCATCGGGCATGTTCGCATACAGGTCGAGCAGCAGGTACAGCGTGCGCCAGCAGCGCGGCGCCAGCTGGTGCGCGGGGCCGGGGGGCGCGGGGCTGGGGGGCGCGGGGCCGCCGGGGGCGGGCTCGGGGGCGGGGGCGGGG